>NC_056735.1:1347239261-1347301761 GCF_019279795.1 Protopterus annectens | reverse complement strand
CTTTGTATTGCTAAATGCATTTAATACTTGTTATTATCTTTGTCAATGTAGCCCAAGTCATGGCTGGAAAAGGTCCTAGGACCAGTTCACTTTCCTGGTTACCAAAGTATAAATAAATATGAAATAGGGATTTGTATTAGTGTAGTACCTCGCAGAATGAGCAGTAGCAAGTCCCTCCTAAACCCTGCCCACTGTCCAGCAATGGGTGACATGTTAGTAAATATAAGTAATATTCATACAGATGGCAGCATGAATAATTCATACTTTACCCTTTTCTTCAGTGTAGATTCATAGGTTCATAGGTTGATACTAGGCTATTGGCTCTAAGGCCTATGCAAGCCTAGCCATAACAATTCCCCTGGATATTTCTTCCCACAATATTTACTTCTCTGGGCCCCTGTCTAGCAGGGTGACCGACATGATCCCCGGGGTGAATTTCCTATCTCCCATGCAATCATCAAGGTTCCTTTTGAAGAGGGCCAATGAGGCGCTCCTGACATGTATGGGCAGTCTATTCCAGAGTATGGGGAGTCTCTGGGTCAGGAACCTATCCCTCCAGCATGTTTTGTTCATTGTGATGATAAGGTTTAGATCCCTGGAGTGTGTGGCTCTGAGGGATTGGGATTTCTTTAAGTGGAGCATGTCCAACAGCTCAGGGTTTGACATGGCCTTGTATGTTAAGCAGAGATTGCCTCTGAGTAGACGATATGCCACAGAGTATAGCTGGAGTTTTTTTAGACGGTCAGCATATGGCATCTGCTTTAGGCATGTGATTCTTTTAGTGAGGTATTTCTGTGGCCTTTCCAGCTGTTGCAGATGTCTTGTGAGGTACACACCAAACAGAGCATTATACTCTATAATGGGTCTAATGAGGGATGAGTACAGTGGGACAATGACCTCCTTTTTTCTGGATGAAAAGCCCTTAGTGATGAGGTATGCCACATAGAAGGATTTCCTAACTGTTGTGGCGATATGGTTATCGAAAGTGAAACCACTGTCCACCTGTGCCCCTAAGTCTCTCATCACACTTTTGATGTTTAGTGTCCTGCCACCTATGTGGTAATTCATGGGTACATGTTTTTTTTCCAAAGGGGATAACTATACATTTCTTTGCATTAAGCTTGAGCCCATGGCTCTGGCACCAGACATCTGTTTCTGTAAGGCCCTTTTGTAGAATATCCACATCATTTGGGGATTCAATAATGGCTCCCAGTTTGCAGTCATCTGCAAACTTTGTTAGCCAGAGTCCGTTAGTGTTGGCCTGTACTTCAGAGAAGTAGATGCCAAACAAGAGTGGTCCCAGGACTGAACCCTGAGGTACTCCACTTGTCACTTGTCTGGAGCTGGATATGGAGTCGGCTACTTTTAACGTCTGGGTTCTGTCAGTAAGCCAGCTGGCAACCCATCGAGTGATGTAGGGATTTATGTCCAGCTTAGTAAGTTTATCTATGATTCCAGAGTTGGGGATGGTGTCGAAGGCCTTGGCAAGGTCCAGATAGGCTGCGTGGAACGCCTTACCCTCGTCCACAGCTCTGGAGACTGATTTGAAGAAGTCAATCAGATTCAGGAGACAAGATCGGCCCTTCACAAGCCCAAACTGGGTGGTGTCCAGTGTTTGAAGGTTGCCAATGTCTTTTTTTATAAGTTCCATGATAATGAGTACCATGCCCTTGCAGATCAGGCTTGTCAGACTGATGGGACTGTAGTTCCCGGGATCCAAGGTGGATCCTCCCCTGTGGAGTGGGATAACTGTAGCTGTGCGCCACTCAGTGGGCACAAAGCTTGAGGTGAGGCTATGATTAAACATGACACTTAGGTGAGGTGCCAGTTCATTTTGTAGTTCATGTAGTACACAGCCTGGGATGTCATCTGGTCCCATGGATGCTGTATTCTTAGCTTTGGAGAGTGTGGTTTCTCTGTGTGGCCATGATTATCGGAATTTGGCAATCTTTTGGTATTGAGATGGGCCCTTTAGGGGGTGAGAGGGAGGTGAAGTTGGCACTAAATGGATCTGCCAGGATATTGGCAATATCCTTGGGATCAGTATATTTAATGCCATTCTGTTGTAGCTCAGAGCAAATCTGAGCATTGCCATTTAGATTCTTGACATAACTATAGAATGCCTTGTGGCTGTCTTTGGAATCTTTGGCAATTTTATTTTTGTAACTAGCTTTTGAGGATTTTATGAGGGATCTCAACTTCTTACTGAGGCTGGTAAGGGAGTTTTTTGCATCCTGGGATTTTCCTCTTTTCTGCAACAGTTTCTTCCTTCTGTTGTATAGTTTGTTTATAGCAGGAGACCACCAGATTGGCTTCCTTTTTTTGGAGAAGAGCATCTTGGTTCTATTTGGGATGGCACGATTCATGCACAAGTGGATGTGCTCATACATTGCCTTAGTGTAGGATTCTGCAGTCAAACTTCCAGATCCCGTCTGTGTGGGTGTTGTGAAGTTTGTCACTTCTGACTTCAGTAGCATGAAGTTGGCTTTGGAGAAGTTTTTTAAGGAGGTTTCCTTACTGGGGTGTGGGAGTGGGATGTGGATGTCAAGGGTGATTTGCTTATGGTCAGACCTGACCAATGAGGGGGTGATCACTGGTGTGGAGCATCTATCTCCCATGTTGGTAATGACCAGGTCTAGGATATTGGAGCCCCTGGTGGGACAATGGATTAGTTGATCCAGGGCATTGGAATTTATGAATTCCAAGAACCGTTGGGAAAAGGAGTTGGTACCCAAGTACTTTTCCCAATTAATGGCAGGGTAGTTGAAATCACCCAGTATTAGGGTGTTTGGTTGTATCTTAATATTTTCCCGTATGTTTAGAAAGGTGTAGTGAGAATCTTGGGGCATGGTGGGGGATCTGTAGCAAGTTACAGTTTGGATTGCAGTCTTACCTAGTGTTAGTTGCACCTGGAGAATTTCAGATGCATTATGTTGGGCAACTAGCCTGGAGGTGTGAATATCCTTGGTGAATATGGACACTCCTCCACCTTTAGTGTTTCAGTCTTGGTTTTGTGGCCGAAAAGTGTGGTAAGAATTGTAGCCTGGTATTGTAGGGGTGCTCTCTGGAGCCTTGAACCAGGTCTCAGTTACTGCACAGATATCGATGTTCTCCATTTTTAGGAGTGCCTCAAGTGAGTGCATTTTGAGGTTTAGACTTCTAGCATTGAGTAGCATTACCTGCAGATTTTGCATGCTTGTATCTGTTATGGTGGTGGTTTTATCCTTTGAACCTTGCCTAAAAAAGGCACTATAGGGGTGGCAAGAGCTTTAGGTAGTAACCTGAATCCCAGGGTTGACAGGTGCAGACCATCTCTGGCAAAGCATCATGGTTTGTCGATCATGTCTTCCCAGGCAGACAAATACTGGATCCCCTTTGAATGACACCAGAAGCTTAGCCAATTGTTGAAGTCAATCATTTTGTCCTTATACCGTGGTATAATTCTGGGCGAAGGCAGGATGCTACTCAGGGCTAGGGTCATACCTGCCTGGGTCACATGATCCAAGAGCTGTTCCATGTCTCTTTTCATGTAGTCCAGGGAGGTACATCTCAAGTCATTCACTCCAGCATGGACAATGACAGAGTCGTGTTTGTACTTGTTGTGGAGTGACTTGAGTGCATGCCTTATGTGGCGGATCCTGGCACCCGACAGGCAGCTGACTGTAATTTTCTCCTTGTTCAGCCTGGTGAGTGGGACATCAGTGTGCCTGACTATAGAGTCACCTATGACTAAAGTGTTGGGTACATTGTCTTGCCTTAGGGGCTGTTGTTGGGTGGCACACTGGTGTTGTGAGCTATGCTGTGACTGGTGTTTGTTTGCATTTCGGCTTCGGAGGTCCTTGTTGCTTGGGCAGGTTAATGTTAAGGGCCTCCGCATATGTGGGTTTAGTGTTGCTATGTGTGGGTGTTGATGGTGTGAGTTTTGAAAGGCTATGAGTTGCTTGAGGTGTAATGCAAGTGTTAACCTTCTCCTCTTGACTGTCTAGCACAATCTTGGCCGGAGAGAGCTTTGCTTTCAGTTTGGCTATGTAAGTGCATCTCTCGCAGGTTGCAGTGTTGGGTGGTAGGAGGAGAGGATTATCTGTGTACATGAGGCAGTTGCCGCATTGCCCCAGTATGCCCAGATTCACCAGGTGGACAGGAGAAATTTCCAGAAACTGACCCTTGGACATGCCTGTTTAGGTGCTTTTTTGTAAAGGTTAAGAGCGGTTTTCCCTTACCTTTGCAAGGTACTTTGCAATTATAGGCTGTTTAGTGCCTATGATTAATTTATCCTTATTGACAAGGAGAGCTGAGTGCTTGTATCAGTTTCAGGCTTCCTAGTGCTTTCCAGCAGGTTCTAGAGCAAGTGCTAGTCACAGGGGTTCAGATTTTAGTGCTACTACTGAGAAACCAGCTAGTTATAAGGGAAAATTTGAAGAGCAGACTTTCTGGCACCTGGAATAGTTTAACTGTAGCCTCTCAGTGCTGCACGATGTGAAAAATGTGCAAACACGTGTTTTTAAGCCAGAAAGTTGAAAGGGATAGAAATCAGCCCAAAAAGGCTAATAAAATTACAATTTCAGAGCTGGAAACCACTCCTCTAGCATTAGATAGGCAGTACAATGCTCGCCAGTCCCACTGGTGGGCAGTAGGACTTCCCTCTACCACAGCAAAGTCTGGATAGCTCTGAGCACAGAAAATAAAGTCCTGAGACAAGCAAAGCTGAGTGTGTAGTCCTAAACAGTAAATGCAATTAAAACTCTACAAAATTAGCAAGGCAAGTGCACAACTGAAAAATGATTTAAGAGGCAGTAACACAGCAGAATAAGTAGCTGGTCTACATATACAGAGAAGTCCATATATACAGAAAAGCAGCTAAAACACACAAACACTTCAGATGCAGTGCAACTCAGAGCACTTGAATTGTAACAATATTAAGGCAATTACAGTTATAATAAATGCTGTAAAATATACTCTATATTTCCAAAATGTTTGAGAAGCACAGACAGAACATAAGGAGATTCAGGCAAAAAAACATTTTTTTTTTTTTGAAAGAGAAAAAGGAGAAATAGAAGGCCTTATCAAATGTTCTCTCTGTATTAGGTAGAATGAGCTAATGACATTAGACTGGGAGGAGTGTCCCAGATCAGATTTACAGTAGGGGCAGGCAACTGCAAAGCCACCAAGTATAACAGCAAGACACCAACAGGGAGGGAGAGTTGGGACAATACTAAAGCTATTAGCCTACAGACAGTAAGCACTACAGAAAGTCACAAAATGAAAGTTTTTAAACAGATGAAGATTTGTAAAGATACAGAATGCTTTTAACTGCAAACAAATCAGTTACCCGTGCAGATTACTTAATATCAATAAAATACACTCAAAAACTAAGCAGCAGGCAATAAAAGTGCTATATATAAATTGCTAGAAACAATAATCAGTATAAATAATTGAAAAAACAGGATACTTATATATCTCAGCTGAGTTGTAGTTAACACCTCTCATCCACTCTGCTCAGTGTGTATAGACAGAAACCCTCTCAAAGTTAGGGCTTAAATACCAGAAGAACAATTTTTTTTTTGTGTAGTATGATGTAGGAGTTGGTATATTTAATCTGTGGATGTGGGGGGTGCAGGGGGACTGCCCCCCTGCAAAAACGAAGGGGAAAAATAATAGCATTATAATATATTACTTTTGTTTCATTCATTTACGCAGTGGAGCAAACCCCCCTGCACCCCCCCCCTCTGTGGGGAGAGCTGTGCCAACCACACCCTCTGGTAACTAAATATACCAACTCCGAGATTGCACTACATTGAAGAAAAGGGTAAATTACAAAAAGACAATGAATATTCATGCAAAATCATGTTTTCCATACCACAAAATGGCGGTTTCCCCTATTATTCTCTAAAACCATGCCTACATCTACACAGAATGCCCTGAGAGGTTCTACACTAATACAAACCCTGAAATAGAAAAAAAGGAGGGTGAATTCTGCATCGTTCATGAGAGAGAAAAAAAACTTCCCACTGAAGGCATTGGGAAGTAGCAGAGTTAGTTTGGAGTCCTACTACCTGTCACTTGTAAATGTACAGCAGGGATCATTTACTGAAGTGAAAGTTTTCACACCTCAGCATGACAGTGTGGAGAAAGGTCTGTCAATTATTTTAGAACTACAAAAAAATCCCATTACTAAAGCCTGCTATTTACATTTTGCTGGAAGTGATTATAGATTTACTATTTAATAGGAAGGCATTGCTATGTCAGAAATTATACCTTGAAAAAGCCTGGTACTGACCGGGTGAAAGCACTTGGATTATATGTGTGTACATCTTGTTTGGTTTTTTATTAAACGCTTGTGTTTTATCACAAAAAAATTTTCTGTCTCAGGGTCCTGTTGCCATTGGATTTATCTTTTATTTTGCTGGAAGTAACTAACAGCTATTTATAGCATAGAACAAGCTCTGACAGACATATAAATGAGGCTAAGTCAGGAAAACACAGAAGTAGCTTTGTTACAGAAAGTGTGTTTAGATGACAGTGCTTCACAGTCCTGTCATTCTGTGTTAATGGCATGAGAAAACAACACCACATCTTTATGTCTAGCATGACTCATATAAAGAGGACTTGAAATGTATTCTGGGAAGAAAGAATGAAAGCAAGAAAATAAGATCACGTTACCAAAGCAGGCCCCATCTTCTGCCATTTTGAGGGAAACACATTAAAATTGTAAAAGAAGTACTTGGAGTGATTTTGAGTCATTAAAATAACTCGAAAACAAAGATACAATGAAAACAAATGTTTTTTGCATTCTAATGTGAAGTTTTTCTTTAAGGACATACACTGTTTCAGCTACATGGCTTCTAAATGCCCACAAATGCTTACTCAAGTCTTTATGAGTACATTCAGGACAATTAAGCTAAACTCCACTACATGAGGTTTAAGGTTTTACACAGTGAAGACTCTAGCTTAGCTTTTTTTGCTTGCAGTTTTTACTGACTGGTTTGTCTATGTGACCATTTTACCTTTTGTTTAGGATTTTATTTGAAATGTTTTGCAAGCACCTTAATATTAATGGACATCAGACTTGATTTTAAGCTCTGTGTTTCTAAAGTACATCCAAACAATCCATTTGTGATATACTGATAAGGTCGCTAAAAAGGCTGAAACATTCATGCCTATAGCTAGGGTTTGGCTTTATTGGCCTGAATGTGCCAATGAAAACTTAAAAAGTAAAATGTCATAGGCTTTCAGAAACCATGCAGCTAAAACACTATGTCCTTAATGGGTCTGTCATGGGGGGAGATATTGCCAGAACAGCTATCTGTAATTCTGTAAATAATTATATGTCATTTGTGAATATCAACATGATTTATATAGAAGTGTGACAAAGGGAGATACTGACAGCACAGCTATCTGGAATTTTGTAAATGGTTATGTGTCATTTGTGAATATCAACATGCTTCATGTAAGATGCCAGTGTTACAAATGTATTAGAACTGTATGTCATGTATACATCAAACTAGTTTTGTACAGGCATGTGTGTTGAAAAGATATTTTATAAAGTACTAAGCTTAAAAATGGATCCACAGTGTGCCCTACTGGAAAACAATAGAAATGTACATGCACTATTGTAACTATGTAAATGTATATATTCTAACAGTGGAAACTGGGATACAGGAGGTTAACCTTGGTCTAGTAAATTTCAGAAAAATAGCTGAAATTAAATTACTTTATGGCAGCAAGGAGACACAATGTCTAAAACTAGGGAAATTTCTGTATTGTCTTGGAAGTGTTTTATTGTTTTATGACTTCCAGCATCTGTCAAAGATCTGAGGAAAAGCCATTGTCTATGTATTTTCACAGGTAGATGCTAAATACTGCCAGATTCCAGCAGTGGGGGTTTTACCTGGGATAGAGTCAGATGACAATAAATGATGTCATTCTGCAAGCTATCCCAGCAGAAGTACTTGATATATTAATTTAGGAAGTCTTAGAAACAGCATTCTGTATTAATTTTTGGACCTGACAACAACAGGAACCATTCACCACCTATCTGCTGTGCTCTAATGAAGTAAGTTTCTAGGGAACAGTGTAATTATCTTAGATATGGTCAGGAATATAGCAACGCCTAGCTTAGATGTCACTGTAAATACATATTTAGTATTGTCTTGTTCTTTTATTATTTATTATTAAATATATTTAAACCTTTCACTGTGGCTGATCTGTGTAGAGATATTTAAGTTCTGAGAGTACTTGCATATTTATTTGGTGACACTGTGTGGGCCACTCCTAATAGCCTTGCTCTTGGTCAAACTACCATTTGCATTGATTGTAACATTACACAATAAGACTGGACACCCTTTGCTAAGGACCTTAAAGTAGCTGATAAGGAGCTGGTTGGTGGCAGTGATAAATATCTTATAGTCTGGGCAAAAGGAGGCATAGCTAGCAAACCTGTGCCAGGCCAGCCTTTCCTGGGTGTGTGTGTATAAATCAAACCTCAAAGAGTGTGTGTGTCAGCTACTTGGGCAGGGACACAAAGCACTGGCTGGACAGAGAGGGTGCTGGAGGTCTTGGCTTGGCCACTCAGCTGAGATCTCAGCTCTATAGCTATGCCAGTGGGGAGTCTTATTGAGGATCTGGAGAAAGAGGGAGAAACCAGCCTCAGACTGACTGTGGTCTCTGTGTGCTCTTAAGGTCTTAAGGGAAACTGCACTTGATGCAGAGAGCTGCATTTGGAAATACTGCATGTGTACATGTCATCCTGTCAGTGTACGTCCCCCACTGGTGCCAGTGTTGAGGATTGAGACTCCTTGATTACCGGTCCAGTGGGTGGTAGAGCATCACAGGGTCATTTGCCTATATCCCATGGGCCTCACAGGAGGTTTAAGGTATTACACAGTGAGGATTGCAGCTTAGCTTTTTTTTTTTTTTTTTTTTTTTTTGCAATTTTTTTTTTGCAATTTTTGCTGAATGGTTCGTTGGTGTGCACATGGGATTGGGGTGTCACTTCAACAGTGGCCATCATCTAGAGCCAATGTTCTTACCACCAGGCAGCTCACCATGCTGAAGTTGCTCTTCCATATCACATGTACACACATTCACACACACACACACACACACACACACACACACACACACACACACACACACACACACACACACACACCATTGGCCAATTTAGAGTGTCCAATCCACCTATTGCTTGCCTTTGGAAACCACAGCACCCAGAGGAAACACATAAATACAGGGAGGATATACAGATTCCACACAGAAGGCACCCCAAGTGAGAATCGAACTTGATTTGAGGCAACATCACTACCTGCTGCACTACTGTGCTGCCCTATATATATATATATATATATATATATATATATATATATATATATATATATATATATATACATACATGGTTTCACTTTACAATCCCGAAATACTGAAATATCAAAATTCAGTATCTCGAGACTGTCGAGCAGAAAACTAAAAAACCCCAAAAGCGCAAAATTCAAAATCACAACTGTCCACATACACACTCCACACACAAACAAGCACACATACACCTTCCTCCCTACACTAGAAACCAACAAAATACACACAAACACAACAAAACAAATACATGCATGTACCCTACATATAAGCAGGGGGGGCAAGCCCCCTGCACCCCCCATGTGGGGAGGCTGCACCCCCACACCCCAGCTACTTATATATACTAACTCGAGTTCGCACTAAAAACACAAACACACAAAAACCACCACTACACATTCTACACTTCCCTTGCACAAACACACTTCATATACATACAAATACCACCACTCTCAACAGTTACACACTCACAATCTTACCTACCTACCCCAACCCACACCTCAAAACTCCAAACACACTCACACATGCTAAAATCCCTACCCAAAAGCCCAAGTAAAACATCACTTACCTGAATCTCCAGCTACATCCACATACCACACCGCACATCACGAACACAGGGAATCCCACGTCACCTAATTTATTTTATTTATTTATTTTACATTTGTTGACTGGGCTAGTCCAGCTGGATATATGTCCATTTTCAGTGGAGGCCCGGGGAGAAAAGCTCCACAAATTACAACAACATAAAAGATCAAGACAAAGACAATAACAGTATAATTTGGTACATAAGTTTTAACAATTATAGTACAAGCCTAAGATTATATATTTTATATTTCTGTAGGAAAAAGGAAAAATGTATCTAAGCATAGATGAATAAGACTAATACATTTGTATTAGAATTGGTGTAGTACAAATCTTTATAACATATTACAAAATTAGATACATCTAGTAATTTATGATAAGAGATACTAAGGTCTCACAAAAACCTAAGAAAGAAAAACACTAGAGATCAATAGATAGAGTATAGAAGAACAGCAAACAAGGATGGATTTCTAGTGTTATTTAACACATAGGTTGTGATACTATATGAAGGTGTTTGATTATTCCACAGTATATACTTATTTACATGAGAAAAAATCCTAAGGAAGGTTAAGCTCACTAAAAATTAGTGAGACAACACAAGATCATGATCATGGGAGGCTAGGAATTGTGGGAGTCTAGTTAATAGTTAGTTACTTAGTCTGGGTTAACACAGGGGCATAGCCAGTGTGATTTGAGGTAGGGTTTAAGCTTGCTTTTAAATAAGCTGACAGAGGATATTGAGGTTAGCTGGCTTGGGAGGATGTTCCAGGCTTTACCTACTGTATTGGAGAACAAGGTGTCACCAGCTAAGTTGTTGGATTTTGATATTTGTACAAGTAGGTTATTAGCTGAGCGTAAGGTCTTGAGGTTATTATAGGGGATGGCTAGGGATGTAAGTATGGGTGTATTTTGAGGTAAATACAGGATCTTATGGGCTACTATTAATTGATTGAAAAGTATTAAATTTGGCAGCTCTAACCATCCTAACTGATTCAGATTGATACAGTGATGAGTTCTATAGGAGGACCCAGCTGCAAACCTGGCAATATTGTTGTAGGAGGATGTAAGTTTACTCAGATTACTTCTACATATTTTGGTATAGATAGGGGAGGCATAGAGCAAGGTAGAGATGAGGTGGGTACGAGCAATAGTAACCCTGGCTGGAGGTGTAAGAAAGGGTTTCATTCTATAGAGGGAACCTAGTTTCTTGTTTACTATTTTTATGGTGTTATTAATGTGAGGTTCAAAGGACAAGTTGTTATCTATTAGTACCCAGAGTAGTTTGGTGGTTGGTTCAGGAGATATTATAGTTCCATCATTTGAAGTAATAGTAAAGTTAAGTGGGGAGGTTCTGCGGTGGGGGTAAATAGTAGCATTTTTTTTTTGGGGTTAAGGATAAGACGTCTTTGTAGGAGCCAGTTTTCAACTGTACTAAAGGTCATTTGGGTTAGTGACTGAAGTTCTGATTGAGAATCAGCAGCATATGAGTGTGGAGTCGTCAGCGTATTGGATACAGTCAGCTTGAGGAATTACAGAATGAAGGTCATTTGTAAAGATGGAGAAGAGTAATGGGCCTAATATAGATCCTTGCGGGACCCCTAGAGTGACTGGGACGTGGGAAGATAAAGTATTTTCCCATAGTACAGCCTGTTGCCTGTTATGTAGGTATGATTGGAACCACTGTATAGTATGGTTGTCCAATGACAGGTTTTTGAGTGTGTCTATAAGGAGGTGGTGATTAACCATGTCAAATGCTTTGGACAGGTCAATAAAAACAGCTGAGGATAGAGTATCAATATTACGATTACTGTTAATATGGTTAGTGAAGGATAAGAGAGCAGAGGTGGTGTTATGAAATGGTCTAAAGCCATGTTGACAGGGTGCTAATAAATTGTGATCGAGTAGGTAGGTTAACAGTTGTATGTGTATACATTTCTCCATTATTTTTGCCAAAGGTGATAGAATAGCTATGGGCCTATAATTGGACAACTCTTTAGAGTTACCGCCCTTATGCAGGGGAATTATGTCAGAGACTTTCCAGATTAGGGGAATAGATCCTTCAGAAATAGTTCTGTTAATGAGGATGGATATGGGGTAGGCTATGACTTTAGCAGCTTTTTGCAGGTATTCTGCAGGTAATTTATCAGCAGAGAGAGTAGTGGGTTTACGTTTCTGTATGAGGTTACAGATAAGTGAAGTGGGCACTGGCTGAAAATGAAATTGATGAGAATTATTGGTAAAGGTTGTAGCAGAGCCTGGGATGCTAGGGGATAGCTGGTTGGCTAGGGATTGTATGGTTTCAGTGAAAAAAGTATTAAATGAGTCAGCTATTTGGATGGGATTGTTGTGATCAGAGCCAGCGGGAGAGGGAGTACTTGAGCATCCAGGGTGTAGGAGGTTATTGATACCTCGCCAGAATTTTTTGGGATTATTTTGGTTGGTTTGTTGTAGTTGGTAGTAGTAGTTTCTTTTATCGGCTAATATGGCTTTTTTTGTTTCATTTCTTAGCTGTCTGAATTGCAGGTGGTCTGAGGAGCTTTTTGCTGAGCGCCATTTGGCCCATTGCTTATTTCTTTGGAGGATTTTTTGTTTGGTCGTTTTGGTGAGCCATGGTGACGGTTTGGTTCTAATTCTAACTTTGCGTAATGGGGCATGGCTGTCTAAAATGGTTAGAAATTTAGAGTTAAAGTATTTCACGGCATTATCTATTGGGAGGTATTTCAGGGGTGACCAGTCACAGGTGACTAGTTCAGCTTGAAAGTGAGCAGGGTTAAAATTTTTGGTAGTGCAAATAGTTCTACAAATGGCAGAGTTTAGGATGACAGTTTTTTTTCTGATTAAATAGGTAAGCAAGTGATCACTTATGTCCTCAGGGAGGGTGCCTGTTTTATAGTTTAGTTGGGGGGTATTAGTGAGTATCCAGTCAAGGGTACTAGTTTTGTTGTTAGTTTTATTGGTGCGGGTTGGGGATGTTATAGTTTGGGTAAAACCATATAAGTTGATATGAGTAGAAGGCTGCTCAGATATACAGGAGTTCCAGTTAATGTTAAAATCTCCAAGTATAATGGTTTCTTGGGGGTAGTTACTTGAGAGCCAGCTGAGGATAGCCTCTAATGTGTTGATGTTATTGCCTGGGGGAAGATAGACACATGATAGATATATGGCTTTGCTTTTGTTAAGCTGAACCTTAGTTAGAAGAATTTCTGCATTGTTGCAAAGTGGAGGTTTGGAGTCTAACAAGGTAACTTGTAATCCATTCTTATAAAGTATGGCTACGCCTCCTCCTTTTTAGTGTTACGGTCACGTCTTATGATATTATAGCCAGGGGGTAGAACTGCACTGTCTTGTATTGATGGATTAAGCCATGTTTCAGACAGACAGAGGATGTCAAAGGAATAAACATCAATAAGGGCATGCAGGTGAGCTATTTTGTTATTGATGCTACGAATATTAAGATGAGCTATCAGGAGAGAGTTGGGGGGCTTGGTAAGTGTCTGTGTGATTGAATTTGTTGGTGTATTAGGCTGTGTAGCTGTGATAGTGGTAGGACCTGGGTTAGGGTGTATATCACCATCTAACAGGGAGTGGACCTGAACTTTTAGGATGAGTTGTAGAAGTTTAAAAATTAGGTTCTTATTTTTTCTAGCTAGTGGGTTACATTGAGGGATGTGATGGAGTCTATGAAATATGGCTGCTGAGTACTTAGCTGAGCTGGGGAGGTTGCTAACACTATGAGTGGAGCTTTGAAATTCTTCAAAGAGTGCAGTCCAGTGACAATACAAACTCGTATATAAGGAATGCAAACCAGCTGATAGTCATTTTCTTCCAAGGGACTGTGTATGGCAATGTAAAATTCAGAAGAGGCTTTGAACAATGCCAGTAACAAATTAAAGATAAAGCTGGTACAAATATAGTTATGAGGTCAGGGGGCCAGTGAAGGGGTTGAAAATGTGTCTTTGAGGAAGGTCTTGGGACCTCTCTTGTTCGGTATATATTTCTCGGAGGTACAGGCCAACATGGAAGGACTGTGGCTGACCAAGTTCGCAGATGACTGCAAACTGGGCGCCATAATAGACACTCCAGCCGACACAAGCATCCTCCAAAAGAGCCTCATAGAAACAGACAACTGGTGCCAGAGCCATGGCCTCAAGCTAAACGCCAAAAAGTGTATAGTCATCCCCTTTGGCAAAAACAAAGTGCCCACAAATTACCACATAGGTGGTAATCCATTAAGTACAGAAGAAGTAATTAGGGACTGGGGACCCAAGTTGATAGCAATCTCTCATTTGACAACCACGTGGCCAAAGTGGTTAGAAAAACATTTTATATAGCCCACCTAATCATGAAGGGATTCACATCTAGATCAGGGGAGGTCATCGTGCCTCTTTACTCATCCCTCATCAGGCCCATAATTGAGTACAATGCCCCTTTTGGGATGTACCTTACCAGACACCTGCAGCAACTGGAAAGACCCCAAAAGTACCTCACCAAGAGGATCAAGGGGCTCAAACAGATGCCATATGCTGCCCGGTTAAAGAAACTCCAGCTCTACTCAGTGGCATACCGCCTGCTCAGAGGCGATCTGTGCCTGACGTATAAAGCCATGTCCAACCCAGAATTAATGGACATGCTGCACCTCAGAAAATCCAAATCCCATCGAGCTATGCGCTCGAGGGACTTAAACCTCAGCACTGAAATAAATAGGACATGCTGGAGGGACAGATTCATAACCCAGAGGCTCCCTTCAATCTGGAATAAAATCCCAGTCCAGGTTAGGCAGAGTCCCTCATTGACTCTTCAAGAGGAATCTTGATGAGTGGATGGGAGATCGTAGGTTTACCCCGGGTATCACTTCTGTGTCACTCTTAGACAGAGGCACAGTATACTAACCTCGAAAAAGGGCATAGCAAAATTAATTTAAAATGGGTGGCGAAAGCCATACACACTCTGGCTAGGCTTATAAATGCCCTAGGGCAGATAGCCTAGTATGAACCTATGAACCTATGAACCTATATACCATACTATCATACAATCTAACAAAACAATGTAACAAAATTGAAAAGACACATCTTCTGGAAGAGATATGTTTGTTTAAAAGTAATAGCAAAGCATGGGGTGGCATATAATCACAAATATAATAGACAAAAGTAATTTTAAAAGATTGTTCAAAAGTCATCATGTAGTTACACTCTAAAATGGCTAAAATGCTTAAAAATGTTGAAGTAAAAAGTAACCAAGAAAAAGATGGCGATAAAGGACCTAAGCTACTTTAACTAAAAGAGTCCATTAAAGTGGACCCAGGATGTTGGAGATATAGACAGGGACTCTTACGAAACTGTAGGCACATTTTCTGGAGCTGTCCAAGACTAGACAGATTCAGACAGGCTATCATAGTTTTCAAACGTTTAGTGCAAAAAAATCTGGATAAAGACAAAAATAATGGGGGGAGGGCAAATTTTAAATACTGCTCTTATAAACTTAGAAAGTTGATAGAATACAATGTTTTGTGTTACTGTGCATTTCCTGGAGGATATGAAGTCTGAAACTTAAATGCCTGTCATTATTTAGTGAATTCAGTCCTCACTAATTTGCCAAAAATCCAGAAAACCACACGTTTTATTGAGGAACAGACCAAAAATACAAGGCAAAAATCTGGACATTCTACGAAAATCTGGACAGTTGACAGGTATGCAGGATTTCCAAAAATTAATGGAAGAGGTAATATGTGATACATGAGACCTCAGAGAAACTGACTTCTTATTAAGCAGGATAGGCATTTAATGAATAGTCAAGCATTGTAAACAGTAATTACACTAGCGGCAAATAAGGCAGTAACAACAAAATGGATAACACACAATGCCTCCACAATAGGCAAAGGAACAGAAATAATACATTGTAAGGACCAAGAACTAAAAATCCTACCTAAAATAAATGAAAAGTTTCATAAGAACAAATGGATGAAGTGGGAACCACTGGAAATTCTAAAGTGGTCAGGAATCATAGGGCAGATCTGTAGGGCATAACAAAAAGTGTGTTCAGGATGTAAAGTGTTGAACAAGAAGATTGACAGATTATTATCAGGAAATGCATGTAACCTCTGATTTTGAGCTGGATTTGTTGTACTACAGGTAATGGTAAACTGTGGACCTGAATAGTGTATAGACCATATAATACAGGTGAGACCAGCTATCGGGAGGAAAATATGTTGCACTGTGTATGAGGACTACACCGAGATGTAAAGACTCTATCACAATATGTTGTTGAACAAAATAATAAAGTTATAACATCTGGCTCTTTTTCTTCTACAGATGAATGACCAAGCCAGAGAAACTGATCATAAAAAGTGGCAGGCTACTTTTAATGAGCTGAAGTCAATTTTGAATCATGCTGTGTCACTGTGTGTTCAGAAAGGAATCCTAACAATGAAGCAAGCTGCCAGGTATTTCACATCAGGTAAGGACACAAATTGTCGGCCAGACAGTATAAAAAAGAAAGGGTAGAAGGATGTGTCACTTGTCTGTCTTTGTAAGAAATGTAGCTAATAGTTAAACCAAACAGAATAGGAGGAAAATACAGAAGAAAATTCAAGATAGTCTGTGGTAATTCTCTTTCACATTCTTCCTAAACTTTTAATTTTTCATTACTAATTTTGGATCTCTGATCAATGACAGTGTCAAAACATCATTCTGATCCCTGGAGTATTTAATAACAGCACAGGAGACAGGACTCAAGGCTGCAACTGACTGAAAAGCTATATGCATTATGACATTATGATTACTACGTAGTCCTGAAGTTTTGCGCATGCACACACACACACACACACACACACACACACACACATATATATATATATATATATGTGTGTGTGTGTGTGTGTGTGTGTGTGTGTGTGTGTGTGTGTGTGTACATATACATGTACAGATAGGCATTTACATACACACAGACACAGACACACACATGCACACACGCACGCGCGCACCCACACAGACACACACACACACACACACACAAAAGCTATATGCATTATGATTACTACGTAGTCTTGAAGTCTTGCACATTTACACATACACACACACACACACACACACACACACACACACACACATGGACACACACACACGCACGCACGCACACATACACACACACACACACACACACACACACACACACACACACACACACATATTAGAAAACCACATAAAAATATAATTACTTTTCCACCTTCCCAAGGAGAGAAAGAGAAGCCCTTTTTTAATTATTTATAATATATTTGCATAACTTGTACTCAGGTGGGACTTCTCAAAAGCAGCTTTTGGAGATAGGCATGCAGTTTTTCATTATCAAAACATTACATTATATAGGTTCATAGGTTCATAGGTTGGTACTAGGCTATTCCAGAGTCTGGGGTGTCTCTGGGTCAGGAACCTATCCCTCCAGCATGTTTTGTTCATTGTGATGACAAGATTTAGATCCCTGGAATGTGTGGCTCTGAGGGATTGGGATTTCTTTAAGTGTAGTATGTCCAACCCTTGTATGTTAAGCAGAGATTGCCTCTGAGTAGACGATATGCGACAGAGTATAGGTGGAGTCTTTTTAGACTGTCAGCATAGGGTATCTGCTTTAGGCCTGTGATTCTTTTAATGAGGTATTTCTGCGGCCTTTCCAGTTGTTGCAGATGTCTTGAGAGGTACATACCAAACGGGGAGTTGTATTCTATAATGGGTCTAATGAGGAATGAGTACAGTGGGACAATGACCTCCTTTTTTTCTGAATGAGAAGCCCTTAGTGATGAGGTGTGCCACATAGAAGGATTTTGTGACTGTTGTGGCGATGTGGTTATCGAAGGTGAGACCACTGTCCACCTGTGTCCGTAAGTCTCTTATCACACTTTCAGTGTTTAGTATACTGCCACCTATGTGGTAATTCACGGGTACATGTTTTTTCCCAAAGGGGATAACTATACATTTCTTGGCATTGAGCTTGAGCCCATGGCTCTGGCACCAAGCATCTGTTTCTGTAAGGCCCTTTTGTAGAATATCCACATAATTTGGGGATTCAATAATGGCTCCCAGTTTGCAGTCATCTGCGAACTTTATTAGCCAGAGTCACTTAGTCTTGGCCTGTACTTCAGAGAAGTAGACGCCAAACAAGAGCGGTCCCAGGACTGAACCCTGAGGTACTCCACTTGTCACTTGTCTGGAGCTGGATTTGGAGTTGGCTACTTTTACAGTGTGGGTTCTGTCAGTAAGCCAGTTGGCAACCGATCGAGTGAAGTAGGGAGTAATGCCCAGCTTAATAAGGTTATCTATGATTCCTGAGTAGGGGATGGTGTCGAAGGCTTTGGTGAGGTCCAGATAGGCTGTGTGGACCACATTACTCTTGTTCATAGGTTCATAGGTTGGCACTAGGCTATCAGTCCTAGGGCCTATACAAGCCTAGACATAACATTTCCCTGGCTATTTCTTCCCAGAATATTTACTTCCCTGGTTCCCTGTCTAGCAGGGTGACTGACGTGATCCCCAGGGTAAATTTCCTATCTCCCATCCAGTCGTCAAGGTTCCTTTTGAAGAGGCCAAAGAGGCGCTCAGCTTGACATATATGGGCAGTCTATTCCAGAGTATGGGGAATCTCTGGGTCAGGAACCTATCCCTCCAGCATGTTTTGTTCATTGTGATGACCAGTTTTAGATCCCTGGAGTGTGTGGCTCTGACGGATTGGGATTTTTTTAAGTGTAGCATGTCCAACAGCACTTGGTTTGACATGGCCTTGTATGTTAAGCAGAGATCACCTCTGAGTAGACGATATGCGACAGTGTATAGATGGAGTTTGTTTAGACGGTCAGCATAGGGCATCTGCTTTAGGCCTGTGATTATTTTAGTGAGGTATTTATGTGGCCTTTCCAGTTGTTGCAGGTGTCTTGTGAGGTACATACCAAATGGGGCATTGTACTCTATAATGGGTCTAATGAGGGATGAGTACAGTGGGACAATGACCTCCTTTTTTCTGGATGAAAAGCCCTTAGTGATGAGGTCCATGGCTCTGAAGACTGATTCAAAAAAGTCAATCAGGTTCAGGGGACAAGATCGGCCCTTCACGAACCCAAACTGCGTAGGGTCCAGTGTTTGAAGGTTGCCAATGTCTTTGTTTATAAGTTCCATGATAATATGTTCCATAGCCTTGCAGATCAGGCTCATTAGACTGATGGGGAGGTAGTTCCTGGGATCCAAGGTGGATCCCCCTTGTGGAGTGGGATAACTGTAGTTGTGTGCCAGTCAGTGGGCATGAAGCCTGAGGTGAGGCTATGCTTAAACGTGACACTTAGGTGAGGTCCAGTTCATTTTGTAGTTCATGTAGTACACATCCTGGGATGTTGTCTGATCCCATGGATGCTGTATTCTTAGATTTGGAGAGTGCATTTTTTTACCTGTGTGGTCATTATTACCAGAATTTGGCAATCTTTCGGTATTGAGATGGGCCCTTTAGGGGGTGAGAGGGGGTGAAGTTTGCACTGAATCGATCTGCCAGGATATTGGCAATATCCTTGAGATCATTATATTTAATGCCATTCTGTTGTAACTCAGAGCAGATCTGAGCATTGCCATTTAGGTTCTTGACATAGCTATAGAATGCCTTGTGGTTGTCTTTGGAATCTCTGGCAATTTTATTTTCATAACTAGCTTTGGAGGATTTTATGAGGGATCTCAGCTTCTTACTGAGGCTGCTAAGGGAGTTTTTTGCATCCTGGGATTTTCCTCTTTTCTGCAAGTTTCTTCCTTTTGTTGTAAAGTTTGTTTATGGCAAAGGACCACCAGATTGGCTTCCTTTTTTTGGTGGAGAGTGTCCTGGTTCTATTGGGGATGGCACGATTCAAGCACGAGTGGATGTGCTCGTACAGTGCCTTAGTTTAGGATTCAGCAGTCGAACTTTCAGTTCCCGTCTGCATGGGTGTCATGAAGTTTGTCACTACTGACTTGAGTAACATGAGGTTGGATTTGGATAGTTTTTTTACTGATGTTTCCTTACTGGGGGGTGGGGGTGGGATGTGGATGTCAAGGGTGATTAGCTTATGGTCAGACCTGACCAACGAGGGGGTGACCATAGGTGTGGAGCATCAATTTCCCATGTTGGTAATGACCAGGTCTAGGATATTGCAGCCCCTGGAGGGACTAAGGATTAGTTGATCCAGGGCATTGGAATTTATGAATTCCAAGAACCACTGGGCAAAGGTGTTGGTACACGAGTAGTTTTCCCAGTTAATGGCAGGGTAGTTGAAATCACCCAGTATTAGGGTATTTGATTGTATCTTAATATTTTCCAGTATGTTTAGAAAGGTGTAATGAGAATCTTGGGGCATGGTGGGGGATCTGTAGCAAGCTACAATTTGGATTGCAGTCTTACCTAGTGTTAATTGCACCTGGAGAATTTCACACACATTGTGTTGGGCAACTAGCCTGGTGTTGTGAATATCCTTGGTGAATATGGACACTCCTCCACCTTTAGTGTTTTGATCTTGGTTTAGTGGCCGAAAAGTGTGGTAAGAGTTGTAGCTTGGTATTGCAGGGGTGCTCTCTGGAGCCTTGAACCAGGTCTCAGTTACCGCACAGATATTGATGTTCTCCATTTTTAGGAGTGTCTCGAGAGAGTGCATTTTGAGGTTTAGACTTCTAGCATTGAGTAGCACTACCTTCAGATTTTAAATGCTTTTACCTGTTGCAGTGATGGTTTTGTCCTTTGAACTTTGCCTAAAAAAAGGCACTATAGGGGTGGCAAGAGCCTTAGCTAGTAACCTGAATCCCAGGGGTGACAGGTGCAGACCATCTCTGGCAAAGCATCGTGGTCTGTCAATCATGTCGTCCCAGGCAGACAGATACTGGATCCCCTTTGAATGACACCAGAAGCTTAGCCAGTTGTTGAAGTCAATCATTTTGTCCTTATACTGTGGTATCATTCTGGGCGAAGGCAGGATGCTACTCAGGGCTAGGGTCATACCTGCCTGGGCCACATGATTCGAGAGCTCTTCCATGTCTCTTTTCATGTAGTCCAGGGAGGTACATTTCAAGTCATTCACTCCAGCATGTACAATGACACAGTCATATTTGTACTTGTTGTGGACTGACTTTAGTGCATGCATTATGTGACGGATCCTGGCACCCGACAGGCAGCTGACTGTAATTTTCTCCTTGTCCAGCCTGGTGAGTGGGACATCAGTGTGCCTGACTATAGAGTCACTATGACTAAAGTGTTGTCTTTGATATTAAGAAGTCACTTATCTGCCCTCAAATATGGATGCACTTTTTATATCACTCAAGCAGCCACACTTCACAGACACAACTGGTCACTCGCACTGGAATAGAACCTGTTGTAGAAAGAGGATTAGACAAAGAAATAAAGCTTTTAGAGACTTTTCTGTAGACTCAAGTTAGACCAGTCTAGATATTATTTGGCACAGTCCTATCAGGTTTCAAGACACCAAAGATAGTTTTGTGTTGCATCTTAGATTTGGAACTTCCATCTTTATCTTGGATAGCTGTACTAGCAGTACATTGGAAAGAATCAGTATACTTCAGTGAACTAAATGCCTTATCATCCTTGGTTTAAACATCTGGGTATGGCTCTCTGGTATGTGTTTTTTTAAGTTGAGACACCTCCGGAATGGCTTGGGCATATCTCTGGTTATGTCTTATACTGGCACTGTAATCCATTTTATAACATGCAGGATCATGGTACATCTAATTTTTGCTGCTATAACAGCAGTTGCTCCCCGTTTTCTTTCCCTATCCAGCTTTAGGCACACCAGTTGGCCTGGTTGTAGGATAGGTAGTGATTGGGTGGAATATTGCCTGTTGTAAAAGTGTTTGTATGTATGTTTTGCTTTTGGTTCATTTTTCTAGACAAATAGTTTGGATTCCAACATAGGTAGAGTAGTCCTGAACTGTCTACCATGTATCAGCTGTGTGGAAAAACATCAAAGGTTTATGAGGGTCAAGCTGACACAGAATCTTTTTGGCAGTTTAAACTGCTCTCTTAGCAGCTGTGTTGGACTGTGGCTGTTGATGACTTGGTGTAGTATGTATAAAGCCATAATCAAACAGTTGGCTTGAGACAATCTAGATATAAAGTACGAATCATTATCTGTACGTAATTGAGTTTGTATGCTATACCAGATAAACATCGTCCTGAACCTGGCAATAATTTGTTGACTAATTATTATCAGTTTATGTAAAATTTCTATTTCTTGAGCGTAATGTCCCAATATTACAATGTAGCTCTTTCTTTCAAATTCACATAGTTTTGCAGCTGTTTTCTGCTAAGGACCTTGCAGTGAAGGATTTGATAGTAATGATTTTCTCTCTTCTGGGGTAGATTCATAGATTGGAACTAGGTTAAAGACCTGAGGTACCTTTCTAAGCTTAGTCAAGTTTTCCCAATAGAATAATGGCATTTTGTATCCAAATAAGACATTGAGGGTCAAACATGTATAAGCTACTTCTGTTCATAAGGAGGGTGGCCTAATGGTTAAGGTGTTTGCACAAACACAAGGTGCAGGGTTTGAGTCTCACAAGGGATAATTAGCTAAGCTTAAAATGGCTCGCAAGGGAAGTTAGTTTAGTACTAACCTATGAACATGGGTGCCAGGCCTGATGTAAATTTCCTATTCCTCATCCACTGATCTAGGTTGCACTTAAACTGGGTAATAGGCAAATTCAGCTTTGCATAGATGGGAAACAAGCTCCATAGGAGAGGCAGTCTCTGGGACATGTATCTGTCTCTCTAGCATGTTCTGTTTAAGTCACAGATAAAATGTAGGTCCCTAGACCCTGTATTTCTGGTATTATTTGACTTATGAATATGTATGAGATTCATAAGTGTGGGGTTTTGCCTTGTAAGCCAAGCATAGATCACCCCTCTGTAGTAGTCTGAGTAAAGGGAAAGGGCTTTAACACAATCTGGGTAAAGCAAGCTTGTTATGCCTTGTATTCTTTTTGTAAGGAACCCTAAGGTCTCTAGAGTTGCTGTATATGCCTGGTCAGGTACACACTGAAGGGAGCATTGTACTCTATAATTAGTCTGATAAGGGCAGAGTACTGTGGGATAATGACCTCTCAGAACTAAGATGACATGCCCTTATTTGTAAATTGTGCAACATAAAAGGATTTACTCACCACTGTGGCCACATGTGGTCGAAGATAAGGCTACTGTCTATAAGTGTACCCAGATCCCTGACCACTGGGTTGACTCTTAGGGGTGTAGTATCAAAATGATAATTATCCAGGATAGTTGACTTCCCAAAAGGTACAATCATGCATTTCTTAGCACTGAGTTTAAAACCATGGCTTTGGCACCATTTGTTATCAGAGATAGGCTTTCTTGAAAAATGCTAGTGTCTGCAGGAGAGTCTATGATAGCCCCCAGCTTGCAATCATTTGCAAACATAGTCACTCATAAGCCTTCAGCATTTGATTCCACTTCAGAGAAATAGATGACAAAATGAGCAGGCCCAGTACAGAGCCCTGGGGGACTTTGCTAGTGACTGAACTCTTGATGGAGGTGGCCTCACCTATTTTGACCTCCTGGGTCCTATCAGTGAGCTAGTTGGCTATCCAGCAGGTGATAAAAGGGTTTATACCTAATTTAGTGAGATTGTCTATAATGCCTGAATGGGATATCGTATCAAAAGCCTTGGCCAGGATGAGGTAAGCTGTGTATACAGTCTTGCCCTCATCCATTGCTTTGGTGACCCTCTCATGACCTTCCTATAACAAAGCTGAACTGTGATGGGTCCATTGTTTACAGGTTACCTATGTCATTGTTTATCATGCCATGATGATTTTCTCCATGGCCTTACATGTGAGGCTGGTCAGATTCATGGCCCTGTATTAATCGGATTGGTGGTTGGACCTCCTTTCTGCAGGGGAATGACTGTAGCCATCTTCCATTCCATGGACACAAAACCTGACTATAGGCTCCAGTAGAAAAGTGATTCAAGTGGACCAAAGAGGTTATGTTTCATGCTATTTAGTAAGCATCCCAGGATTTTATCAAGGCCTATCGATGCAGTGATTTTGGCCTTGGAAAGTGCATTGATAACCTGTTCCCTAGTAATGGTTGAGGAGATTGTTGTGGTATGTGGTATTTCTTTTGGAATACTGCGGAGGAGTGGGGAGTGAAATTTGAGCTGAATCTCAAAGCCAAAGGTTTGGCAATGACCTCTGGTTTCTCTCTTTTTTAATTTCAAGTCTTTTGGGTTTTTAATACCATGATGGAAATTGACCCCATTCTTAAGTCAAAGTATGATTAAAGTTCATGAAATTAGTATTGTTTCCACCTCTGATGTCATGTCAGCCAGAAGTGCTCTTTCTTGCACTTGTAGTGTGCCCAGTAATGACTTATTCTACAATTTGTACAAGGTTACATGTATTGGCAACATATCTAAGTACGATTGTAGATTCTTTTTTTAAGACCCATTGCTCCTACTACTATTGGAACTGTCTGGGTATCTTTCTTCCACTTTGCTCTTGTTTCTGCCTGCAAATCCTGAAATTGTATGACTTTGTGTCTCTCTGTATGCAAGACACTGTAGTTATGGGGTGTAGTCACCGGGTGTGGCAATATCAGTGATCAGTGCTACTTTTGTCTTCTTTTCACGGGCCACTATATCTGGTTTTCTAGCATCTGTCTTTTAAACTGTTGGTAATGGGTGATCCCATGTGATATAGACTTCATCATTTTCTGTTATGCTTTGTGGCTTATGTTTCCAGTGTTTTTCAGCCACTTCCATACCATAATGTTTACACAATCCCCAGTGCAACAGTCTTGCCACATTATCATACCTTTTAGTATACAGTCCTTCTGCCATTAGTATGTCACAACCAGCAACAAGGTGTGCCAGTGTTTCCAAGTCAGTTTTACAAAACCTACAATTTTCAGTTTCTCCCACATGTTCAATAGACTTTGTAAACCAGTATATGTATGTAGCCTACTATCCCGGGCCGCCAATATTAACCTTTCATCTCTTGGTTTGAATTTGCCTCTCCTTAACCATTCCTGCGTTCGCTCCTGATCAACATGAGGATCTTTCATAAGTTTTCTATAGTTGCAACTATATTTATGCATTTTCCACTTTTCTTGCCTTCTCATCTGATCCTTTGCCTTATATTCTTTATTTTGTTTTTTGGCACATTCAGTTGCTGCCTGATTTTACCTACTTCTGGTTTGATTTCCATTCCTGCTTGATGCCAGTATGCTTCTGCTAGATTAAGCAGAGAAGTCAACTTGATTTATTCTCCTCATGTTTCAAATCTTTCACTACATTTGGATATTGTGAGGTTGGCAGATATGTGTGGAGTCCCATGATTGCAGATCTATACATGTAATCAATTTCAATCTTGGTATGCACTGATTTTTATAAATCATTTGGTGAGCATGAAGCATCCTTCTTGTTTTCCTATCTAATTTATCCAACACATTTTGGAGCCAGCCAATCACTCAAAAATTGTATGTTAAGGCAGGAAGAACAAATTGGTTTATAGCCTGGATTTTGTTACTAGATGTCAATGCTGTTTTCAGGATTACTTTAAGTCTTCTAAGTTTTATTTGCATTTATTCATGTGTGGTTCAGTGTGGGTGATGCCATTTAGAGTAAGTTCTGTGCATTGTTGCATATTTCCCTTGAGGATAAGGACATAGCTGTAGAATGCTTTATGGCTGTCCTTCAATTTAGAAAAAAAAATCAGTTTGGCATTGCTGTTTTTTGGAAATTAGTTTGTAGCTGTATGTTTTGGAATTTGGTTTCTTCAAATTTAGCCTTTGAATTATTAATTAACCCTCTTAGCTGCCAATTTAGATTGGTCAGGGTTTTTCTTAGTATGTTGGGCTTTGTTCCTTCTATGCTTGGCCAAGACTTTTTTTTTTGCTGTATAACCGACTGATATTGTGATTCCACCACTGTGGCTTGTCTTTTGAATTTGTCTTATTCTTAGTATGAGTGGGCACAGCTTGCTCTATACAGCTATCAATGTGTCTATACAGGGATTTTGTAAATAGTTCAATGTATGCTGTGATGTTTATTGGGTTTGGAGATGCTTGGAATTTAGCCAAGGTGTTGCTTATAGTGCGAGCTTAACCTTGGAATAGTTCCTAAAGCTTTTTGGTTTTGCTGGGCCCTCAGATTTAATTTTTATTTCAAGCAATACTGCCTTATGGTCAATTCCGATGAGTGGTGACATTACATGGGGTTTGGAATATCTCCCCTCCAAGTTTGTGATTACAAGGTCAAGGATGTTTGCACCCCTCATAGAAGAATAGACCAACTGTTCCAGGATGTTGGTATTAACAAAGGGTTTACCTTTGAAAGGTTGAAAATCATTTTTGTGAACAGCCAGTCGGGTGAACCGAAATGCCGATTCCTGCTTGTCGAATATCACGGAAGTTCGAAACTCAGCAAATCGAACAGCTGATTCGCTGAGTTTCAAACTCCGATATCGAATGCACAATGTAATGCAGGGGGGCAAGCCCCCTGCACCTCCCACACCTCCCTACTTTAATATTCTAACTCCGAGGTCACATTACAGTGGGGAAAGGGTCCATTTCCCGATCTCCACTATAGCGTACTCTGCACCCAAAATGCCGAATCTGGAATGAGCAAATGTCAGTGTGCATTCACTCATTGCACATTCAATGCATTTTTTTCACCTATCCGAAAACTTGAAAAATGTACTTCCGCACAACCATATTTCGACAATTAGACTTTCAACCTTTCAAAGGTAAACCTAACAAAGTTTAGGAAACGTTGGGCTTGTGCATTACAAAAATTCCTGATCTACAGAGGGGTAGTTGAGATCCCCCGTGAAGATCATATTGACTTGAACAGTGAGGGACTCTAGTACATTGAGACAGGTAGTATTGCTTTCCTGGGACATAGATGGGGATCTCTAGGTTGCAAAGATATGGTATGAGACCCTGTTTATGGAGAGCTGCACATGTATGAGTTCCAGTGGGTTATACACTTTAAATAGTCTGGATGTGAGGTTGTGTTTAAGGTAGACTGAGACTCCTCCACTTTTAGTTCCCTTCAGGGAAGGTAGTTGGTCTAAAGGTTTGAAAGGCATTATAACCTTGCACTGCTGGGTGCTCTCTATGACTTTAAACCATGCATCCATTACTACACAGATGTCTATACTCTCCAGGGAGAGGAAGGCTTGCAGGGAGTGGAGTTTCTTGTTAAGACTTCTAGCACTGAGCAGTAACACCTTCAGAAATTCCTTGGTAGGTTCAGTTAAGTCTTGAGGTTTATCAGTCTGGCATTGCTTAAGAAAGGCACTATGAGGTGGAAAAGGTCTTTACCAATATCTGAAAGCCTAGAGGGGATAAGTGCAGGCCATCCCTGGCAAAGCAGCATGGTCTGTCAATGAAGTCCGCCCGGGGCATCAAATATTGCACCCCTTGGAATGACACCAGAAGCTAATCCAACTGTTAAAATCAGTAATTTTCTGTTGGTAATATAGTATCATCCTTGGAGAAGGTAGTATGCTGCTCAGTGCTAGGCTCATACCAGCCTGAGATACATAATCAACCAGCTTGATCATGTCTCACTTCATATAGTGAAGGGAGGTATGTCTCATGTCACTAACACCCCATGGACTATGACATTGTCAATGGTACCTGTGTTTTCATGACCTCAGTGCCTGTGTGATTTGACAAGTCCCAACTCGGAAAGGCAGATACCTGTGATTCTCTCCTTATTCAATCTGGTGAGGGGGACATTGCTGTGCCACACTACAGAATCACCAATGACCAGGAAATTTGGCTGCTTGTTCATTTGCCTTAAGGGCTTGGCATTATAGGCATTAGATACAGTGTTACTATGTGTAGCTGTGGGTGGTTTAATGGAGTGTTTACATGATGGCTGAGGACCCTTTTTTTGATTGTGCTGTGCAGGAGGTCTTAGTGTTTTAAGGGAAGTTACCTGTAACTGCCTCAGCATAAGTAGTTTTATATGTAGGATATTTATCCTGTGCAGCAGGTGTGGCGCACGTGCCACTGACAATAGGATTAGTTTTGGTTGTATGGCAGATGTTTGCCTCCAGAGTTAAAGTGTATTTACTGTTTTATTAAGAAAAAGTGTGTTGTCAGTGTATATGAGGCAATTGCTGCAATGCCTCAGAATACCCATCTTAATCAGACTGGTCACACGGGGAGTTGGGAAGTGCATATCCATGGCTACTGATGAGGAGTGAGGGAAATTTAAATAATGAAAAGGTCAATATCAGAAGGAACTTGATGAGCATCTCTCATCTATGTGCAAACTGGATGCTCTAGTATTTAAAAAAAGTGCCAAGACAGTAAGGGTATTTTAAGGGACATACACTGCTAGAGATTGGCATCTACACAGATTACAGGGAGGAGTTACACTGCAAGATATTTGCATCTATACAGATCACTGCTAGGTGCTGTAGTGCAGACAGCAGCAGTTCTAACCGAAGACTATAAAAAAAGTCAAAAAGTGCAGATATTCAACACAGAAATAATTAATGCAGCTGTGACAAATGCAATACAAAAACAAGTGCTGAAAAGGAGGATATGGTAAGTCTTAGCTTGGTCATAGGTTATAAGCCAAGCATTATGCAACTGCAACACATAAATAGCAGAGGAGATTCGATAAAAGAAGAAGAAGAAGAAGAAGAAGAAGAAAGCAACACAGACAGTTCTAACTAGACTATGAAAAGGGTAAAAAAGTGCAGATATTCTACAGAGAAACACTCAATTAACACAGTGAGAAACAAGTGCCAAAATAGAGGATATGGTAATATAAGGTGCAGCTTTTGTAGAGTTTAGCAGAAACTAGCAACACTGTTCTTCTCAAGGAGAGTGGTCGGCAAATATCACCAAATGCTTCATGCACAGAGATTCAAATTTTAAACAACCTTGTCCACTAGACAATCAAATAAAGGCACAGTAAGACTTACACCAGCAATTCCCCTCTCAGAGGGGCATATGCTATCCACTCCACAACCTTCATAATATAAAATAACTGGTTTGAAGCCCAAGTGCTTAAACTAAAACAAAAACTCTTAGAATAACAGACAAAATAAACCTTCACCAGCAATTCCCAGCTCAGAAGGGTGGAGGCTACCCTGTCTTCCCACAAGAGTGTAGACCACAAACCTTCTTAATGTAAAATAACTGGTTTGAGCCCAGTTGCTTAAACCAGAACAAAGACACTTTTAGAATAACAGCCACAATAAGGCTTCAGCCAGCAATTCCCCACTCAGAAGGGTGTGAGCTACCTCTCCTAACACACAAGTGTAGACCACAAACCTTCCCAATGTAAGATAACTAGTCTGGAGCCTAAGTACTTAAGTCAAAACTAAGAGGCTTACAATAATAGTTACATTGTAATTGGGCTACTAACAAGCGGTAATAAATGCAGCAGGTTAAATGCAATTGAACACTTTAAGAATGCATAACAAAAATCCAAATAAAGTAAGAATAAGCATAAATACAGTAAACGCTGATGATAAAGTGCATTTTTTAGTAAGTGGGAAGGTAAGAAACAAACGATAATTCACATTTAAGAGATTAAGGGGTAGGGGAGGGGCTACCCAGTTGATCTCTCAGTGCTCAGTAGAATAAGCTGGTGAGATGAGACTGGGAGGAGAATCCAAGATCAGATTTACAGTAGGGGATGAGTAAGTCAAAAGCCACCATGTTATAAGCACAACAGGAGTAGGACGGGAAGGTGGAAGAAATCAAATGCAGACAAAGATCAGCAAATCAAACAACGCTAAGACTAAATAAAGATGCCACTAAATATTTGTAGTTAAGTGAGGAATGCTATTACTCAGCTCCTTACACTGATTAGTTGGATTTTATTCAGTCTGCAAAATAATTATTTTCTAACTGACTCTAGCCAGGACTTCTTAAAACTCCAAAAAGAACAAAAAAGTAAAACAAAACAAAATGAAATACAAGAGTGGATTCACTATACAATCTCGAAGTACTGAAATGTCGAATTTCAGTATTTAGAGACTGAATAGTCGAAAACCCACATACATGGAAACCCACAATCACGAATACCACAACTGCGACCATTCACACACACACACACACACACACACACACACACACACACACACACACACACACACACACACACACACAAAACAAGACATAATTACACACACATACACCTACCTAACTAAACAAACATAACAACACACAGAAACACACCTAACCTACCTATAATCAGGGGGGCAAACCCCCCTGCACCCCCCACCCCCCCTACTTATATATTCTAACTCCAAGGTCGCACTAAACACACAAACACACAAAAAACACCACCACACACACTCACACACACTAAAATCCCTACCCAATATCCTCAAACACACAACACTTACCTGAAACCCCAGATAAATCCACAAACCGCACCACACGTAACGAACGCGACACCACAATAGCGGCGGATTCGACATTTGCAGATTCAACACTTCTGCATTTGGCATAGTGAAGTTTCGAGTAATTGCACTTTCCACTATTCGGTCTCAATGTACTGAACTGCGAGATTTCAGTACGTCGAGATTGTCTAGTGTATCCACAAGACTATAGATAAACAAAAAAATGGAAGTAACCAAACCTTAAATCTTAAATGAATAACTCCAATCCAAAATCAAATGCAGACAGAGATCAGCAATAGCCAGACAGAGAACAGCAAGTCACACAGTACTACAGCTAAAAAATAGTTTATGTATTATACAAAACTGGTACATCAATACTAGCTTTGCAATGTCTGTGTTGATCATCATGCCAACATTTTGGCTCTTTCATGGCACTTAATTAGGTTTTGATGCCCTTCATGTATTTGTTTAAGGATGTTGGAATGGTGTGAAGAAGGTACAACAATTCTGACTTAGTACAATAATAAACCAGTCAAACAAAAAACAATTGTGTTATGACAGTATAATATGGTATAGCATTTGTACATAAGATACTTTGTATGTATCCAATGGTTAGGTTGTCAATCTCTTATATGTTTAATAACCATTTGTAACTGATTACTTTGGTAGCTTGTTTTAGCCTTTCACTTTTTGGTAGTTACTGGCTGATTTACCATGGTGTTCTGCAAATACACAGTAATGTCCTCTTCAGCATCAGACCATGTCTGGTCAATTATTGAGTTTCTGAGTATTATTTCACCCAGTCAGTTGCTTGTCAGGTGCCTGGATTGCTCTGCCATTAAAACATCTCAGTTTCAAAAGTGGCTTCCTTGATCTTGAAAGTGGTTTGTCAAAATCAAAGAAATTAGTCAGTGAAACTAGTGGTTTTGGGTCAGTCTGGAATTGGAAACCCTCTAGTCCCAAGAAATATCTTGTGAAATTCTCACATGCCCACACACTTGCAAGGCACTCTTTTTCTGTCTGTGAATATCATTGCTCTGCATCAGTTAGCATTCGATAGGATTAGTCAGTTGGTCTCATAAATTGTTCCTCTGGAGTAAAGCAGCACCTAGACCATAGCTAATGTCAAGAGCTCTCACAGCTGTTGGCTTGATGACTTCATAGCATTGGAGCAGACATCAGCATTTGTTTAACATTGCTCAAGACTTGAGCTTCAGCATTTTCCTATTGCCAGGGTACATCTTTCTTCAGTAAGTCTTTCATTGGATGTTACTCTATGGACAGATGCAGAGGACTTGATGTAGCTCAGTTACACAAGTTGGATTATTTATTTCTGCTATGGAATTGACACAGCTTGATTCTCTGATCCGATTCTACCATTACTTATGCTCTGACAGAAGTACTGGATTTCAGGCTTACCAAAAACTGCATTTATTTTTATTTAGCTTCAAACCTGAGTTTTTAGTGATTTGGAACACATTTTTCTAATCTTTTTCATGTATCTCTTTATCTAGACCAAACAGTGGCACATCATCAATTACAACAACACCAACACCAACAACAAAAACACCCTCATACAATTTCAATAGATTATTCCTTTCACATTGAAATATATCTGGTGCTGAAGTTATACCAAATGGCAGTCTTCTGAAATAAAACATTCCAATCAGAGTAATAAAGGTCGTCTGCTTTTGATTATGTTTTTCTAGAGGTACTTTCCAAAACCCACTTGAAGTGTCTAATGTGGAAAACACTCAGATGCAAGCCATCTTAGGTGCAATATCCTCTAGGGTAGGTATTATGAACCTTACCCTTGTGAATGAATCATTAAGCTGACACTTAGTTTCACATTGACAAACGTTTTGATAATCAGTAACACCGGTACACACTATTCAGTAGGTTTGGTTAAACTTTCAATCACACTAAATGTTTGTATAAATCTTGAGTTTTGCCTCTATTTTAGATAGTATTGCAAATGGTACTCTTCTGTGTGGGGTCAGGGCATATGGTACAGCTTTAACTTTATCTTTACTGGCTGACAGTTAAGCAGACCAGCTTTGCCATACACTTGCACAATTAATCTTGTTTACACTGGCAGTCATCCCAATTTGCATGCCACAGTTCTACTGAACAGATTATTCACATATGGACCACCTAGCCAGTACATAGATACAAAACTTGTACATGTGCCTCTGACCCTTCCTTGCTAGGAACCTTCCTATACATGTGAGTTTGCCTGCAGGGCTACTGAGGACAGAGTTGCTTCTGTACCACATGAGACTACAGTAGTATCAGCCCCTATATGTATTTTAAGGCTTATTTGGGTTCCACATATTAGGTGTTTGACTTGCAAGTTGGATTCAGTGTTTGGCATAGCCATCACCGTACTCAGAAAAATGCTTTCTGATTACTTTCTTCAGTTTTATTCTTAGTGTTTATTTCCTTTACGAGCTTAGTTATGCATCTCATTGCATTTCTTACACATTCTGCCATGTGCAGCTCATTGCGTTGACTCTGCTTGATATAGGTTCATAGGTTCATAGTTCATACTAGGCTATCTGCCCTAGGGCATTTATAAGCCTAGCCAGAGTGTGCTTGGCTTTCGCCGCCCATTTTAAATTAATTTTGCTATGCCCTTTGTCGAGGTTAGTATACTGTGCCTCTGTCTAACAGTGACCGTTTTCTTAAGTATTTGCCAAACTTGCATTCACCCTGCTTCTCATGCAAATGCTTACATTGGCCTTTAACATGCTTTTTATTGAATTTGGCATTTTCTTTGCATTTTACTTCATATATTTCATATATGTACATTAGTGTTTTCTTTCTTAAGTAATTCATCATTTCTAACACTCAGAATTGCCTTTTCCAAAGTTAAATGCACTTCAAGCTGTAATTTTTAAGACACTTCAGTATTCAACCCAAATATTATTCTGTCTGTAATTTGTTCACCTTTTGTCTACTTAAACCCACAATACTCAGGCAGTTCATTTAAAAACCTGGCATATGCTTCTACTGACTATCCCTTCACTTGAACACATTTATGAAGGCTTGCCCTTTCATGAAAAATATTGTTTTTGGTGCAAAATGTTCATTGAGGTTACTTTTTTACTGACTCATATGTATCTGGCCCCCAGAAAATGAGTTGTAAATTGTTTCTATTTCTTTGCGCATGGCATAAAGTTAAAACGTTTACCTGGATTTCTTTATCTATTCTGTTTGGTTATAATTTAAAAGTGCGTGACACTACCTCCATGGTAGTCAGTCAAATGGCTTTGCAAATTTGAATGGTTCTGGTGCATTAAACTTGACTATTTTGGATAAATATTTTGATTATTTTTTGGCTAAAAGGCTGATAATCAGTGAAATTTGTTAACTGAGATAATATGTCTGGGCAAATAGGCCACTTTCAGTGGGGTCCCATTGAGAAAAGCTTCACGGCAGTAGTATAAAAAGCATTACATAAGAATACAACTATGCATTTGTAATCTAGTTTTAGGTCATATAATGGGTTACACAGACAAACCAGTTAAGTAGTACAAAGGCAATTCTTACATACGTAAGCAAGATTAAATAACTAGATCAATATTACATGATGCTAATATTTTGTGAAGCACTGAAGGATATGTAGAAAACATAAGAAGTTTCCAATCACTAGCAAAGCTACAGATTAGAGATAGAAGTTGAGAAGTAAGAAGTAAAAGAGTTTTATTGTTGTATAGAATAGAGGTAATAGGCTTACAATATATGACTGAGAGGTAAATTAGATTTTTAATAGGTTAAAGGGGTAAAAAGTGAAGGATTTTAAGGTAGAGTGTGGTGGGGTAAAAAGTGAAAGATGGTAAGGTATGGCACAAGATAGAGAAGGAAGTAAAAAAATAGTGCAAAGTAGAACCAAGGAGGTAGAGAGAATAGTAAGTGTGGTAGAAAAAGGTAAGGGCGGAGGAGAGAGGGTAAGAGGATAGGACATTAATGCATGATGTGTACTGGTTTATTAGTAGAGATATTCAGATGCTAGGTGTATGAGAGGATTTTGTAAGTTTAGTTGAGTGGCATAGTCATTAGTATAATTTTAGTTGTAAAACAACTTTTTTGTTAAAAAATGACTTACTCTGAGTTAGGTGGCAACTACTCAACTGTTTGAAGTGGCTTTCTAGTTTGAATGGTATTCTTTGGTCTTTTTATATGAAAAAAAAAACATCTCTGGGACTATGCATTGATGCACTCTGATGGTTATTCAGTCATGTTGTTTTATGTTGATAATACAATAATGGCACCAAACACCAGAATTTGAAGTTAAATTGCAACTTTAATAACTCACAAAATGGCAGTATGGCAAAAAAGGCAGTTACCATCTTCATCTCCACTTCACAGTGAGCACACCATACTCAAGGCATTTTGGGTATATGTAATTCTTAAAGACACAGAGCTGTATTACATAACCAATTACACAGTTATCTATGCTTAAGGCTGTACATGCCTTTATAATCACAGTAAATTGCTGCTACAGAGAGAATAGATGATACACATTATACAAATCAGTCTAAATATCTTTACTAGTTCACAATTAAGTAGAACTCTTTCCTATATATTTATTACCAAATACATTCAGACAGATTCACTATGAATAATCATGTGTCATTTAATTGACATGATATAAATTGAGAACATCTGAAATCTTGGAAAGTTACAACTCAAAACAGCAACACTCCAAAGGTCATAAAATACACAAAAACCTTTTTAACCCCTGAGAAGGATCAACCCCCCCAACTACAAACACACACACATGCACACGCACATATATATATATATATATATATATATATATATATATATATATATATATATATATAAAACAACACTGACCTTGCACAAACTAGTAAACTATAACCACGATGTGCAGTTATGATGCACCGAGAGTCACTTAAATGGATGTTGACAAACTGTAGGTTTCTCTCTTCAGCCATTTTTCCTGAAACAGTGACAGTCATAAGCCTTAGCTGGGTATTACAAGAGTTTGGTTTAGAATTTTCCATAACTTAGGTAATTTCTTAATTCATATTCCAGTGTGATGGGGAAAATTTTGCGTTGAATTCCTTTTTATCCAAATGCAATCCTTTCTAATTTACCAATACCTTGATTTTGGGAGCAGAGAGAGTCTATGTAAGATTTAATTTTCAATCTTTGAGACAGTGGAGCAGTAATCTAGGTACAGCACTTTAAAAGTTATGTGAGACCAGAAACATGGTGGCTCTAGCAACATTGGTACTTGGAACTCAGTTAGCTTTTCTTAGGGAGAGGTAGTTTTATTCTTTACTGTTATTTGAAAATTTCTGGTGCTGTGACTAGAGTTAAGGGCAACCAGCTCAACCTATTCATTCTAGTTTCATTCATTCACTATGAGAAAGCTGATGCTGACTGCCATTCTGGAGTCAAAGTTGAGGATGCCAGTTATTTTCTAGCACAGTTTAAGCTGTTTTAGTACTTTGTATACACTTTTTCTACAAACTAATGATGAATTATGTTGCTGTAGTCATTTTCACTCCAAAATGCTTGAGTGTTCTTGTCAGGGAAAAACTGTCCCTCTCTATATCTGAGAATATTACATCTAAAACCACATTTATTGATTCTATATTAGATCACCGAATGCTTAGAAAAACGAACAGTGATTAATCGACCCTATGTAAGAGAAAGCTTGCAATGTCGAACTGTCAAAACAGTGATTTTTTTTCCAAGGGAAAAAAAATCACTGTTCCAGCAAAAAAAAAAAAATTAAAACACTTTAAGCATTACATTAAGTGAGGGGCTTTGCTCCCTACACCGCCCCTACTTAAATATACCAACTCTGAGACCGCACTACAGTGCCGAAAATGGCAAAGTAACGAAGCGGCCAAGCAAATTCTTTCCCAGGGAAAGAATTTGCTTAAAAGCCGCTTAGATATTTTGCCGTTTCAGGCTTTTGAGTTCGACCAAGATGCATTCAAAAGAATGCATCTTCGGTCTTCTAATAGGGAACCCATTTATTCTGTTAAGTAGTAGCTGCCTAAGGTTTATCCCTTGGAGGACATTAAGAATGATTTTCTCCATTTACCTCAAAAAGGACAAAAGCCCTATGTGACTTGTGCTGAAAATGAAGGAACATTCTGTAGAGTTGCATATACTCAAGCAGTGCTTCATTGTCTGAGAGGAAAGTGTGATTTCTGTGGCAGAGGTACATTTCTTTGAAGCCACAGTTTCCATTGTTTCCTTCCCATGAGACAAAAGATATGTGTGAATATGACAATGGCACACACCTTTAAAGTGGCACCTTAAGTGTCTCAGCAACATGACATCTCGTACCTCAGGGGGTCACCCTCTGTAATTCCTGTGCTGACAATGGTAAGTCCACCTTCCTCCCTCCATCCCTTAAAGGACAGCAGCATTCTAAATACTCTTTCTATCTACCTGATTAGTCACCCATTGGAGATTCCCTTTTCTGAGCCAGATTCTAAAGTATACGCCTAATGATTCAACCATCCAAACCACTGTCATTTGAGAAATACATATTTTATTTCACTGCTTGACTATGTTGACTATCAGACTAAGTCACCTTTTTGTATCTTATCTGGACCAGACTAGGAAATGGATTTACTTGAGTGGTGAGGAGGGTGGGAGATTACTTGATTTTCTTCTCCGAGATTCTGACCTGGGCACCATTTTCCAAAACAAAGAAGTTACCTGAAATAATTGGGGAAAAAACATGGTCAGAATTTGAAAGATTCTCTCTGCTGTTTGTAATTGGACAATGCAGGTTAGTTAATTAGTGTGACTGACAGAATGTCCGATTCAGTGACATGGTAAAGCTGCACCAAAAACACCTCACTACTGGGTCATTACCATGTCTGTTAATCAAACACCCTTCTATCTGTCCTGACCCCACTAGTGTTTTCTTCCTACCAGTCCACTTAGTACAGTAGTATAGGCACTCCCCCTTGCACAGACACAAATATATGCAGATGCTTCTACACACACACACACACACACACACACACACACACACACACACACACACACACACACACACACACACACACACACATATACACTCTCAGCATCCACTGCCTACCTCTTGCAGTGCAACCACCCAGATAGACAATCAGACAGACAGACAAACCATCAGACAAACAAGCACACAAACTGTCAGACAAACAGACAGATGGAGTGACATAAACACACACACAAACACCCATTCAGTTGCATCTGTGCACCTACAGAAACATACACAAATGCATACATAGAAATACACACTCTCACACACACACACACACACACACACACACACACACACACACACACACACACACACACACACACACACACACACACACACAGCTCATCTGTACTTAACCTTTATCACTACTTCTCCCATAGTAATGAATGGATGAATGCTATCAAAAGACAGTGTTCACTTTTTACTCCTTAAGAAAAATTTACCTCATTAGAGTGATTTTCTGTTCCTGCCGAGTTAATCTGGAACCATCGTCATTTACAGGGAAAGAGAGAGGACATGGCTAATTAGCGTTAGCCACATCCCCAAACTGCTGCATTAACTTATATCCTCCCTAGTGGGACTGCTCTCTGTTCTATATCCCTCCTAAAGGGAAGAGCAGAGGGGGTAGAGCACTCTGTGAATTAGAAGGGCTATCTATGATGCTGAAGCTGTTTGTGATTTCTCATAACAGTAAGCCTTTCTGAGTCCCAGAGCATATCTTTTTTTATTCCTTACATAGCTGGAATGAAGCCAACATTTCTTTTTTCCTCCTATTTATCAAATTTTGTGCCACAAATTAAGTTGTATGTGCCTTATAAAACAAGTTTTATTAATTTTATTATGTTTATGAACTATATTTGGGATTCAGAAAGATGGCATCTGTGGATATATAAAGTAATTATTGCAGGTAGGGCAATGTACATGCTGATGGTAAATGCGACTCAGAGACAGGTTTAGCCACAATGAGGGAAAAAATTATTACTGGCTAATTTTTATGTCTCCAAATTGCTCAGTTTTACCTCTGGTACTAAAAGCACCTTGCAATGGTTGTGTCCTCTGGCAGCCCATAAATTTTGATGGGCACAGGATGCATAACTCTTAATTGTCAATAAGTCTGCAGAATATCCCTGATGTTGCCTCATATCTCTTCCACATCCCTCATTAAATTTTAAAGTATCTGTTCATTCACCGCTGCTGATAGTCAGCCAATAATTTCCAGATGTTACAGTTTCATATTTATTATTATTCAGAACGTGCACATCAATGTAAACCTCGTGGTTTTATTTTTTTAAAGTGAATTAGACTGACGTAAAAAAGTGTATCTGGTTTCAGCAATCTGCCTTCACCATTATTTTTGTCTTTGTCTGAAAATTTTGAGTGAGGATGTTGAGAGTTATGGCAAACCCCACAACTCATACATGCACATGCACACATATTCAGGCATTCATGCACACACACACACACACACACACACACACACACACACACACACACACACACACACACACATTCACTCAACACCCCCCCCCCACACTCGACTGGATTCACAGACACACTCACCTGTTCACTCATCATGCAATACACAAACATCAACACTCCCCATCCCCTAACTAACCCCCCCGACTATGACCACCCAGGCAGAAAAACATTCATACATACACAGTCATCTTACTCTATCCATACTCTTGCCATCATATGGTCACTACCACACATGTGCACACACATAACACACACTCCTCACCCCTATATTTACACTGAACTTTGCTGTACTTATCTGAATCTTGACAGAAGTCAGTGGGTGACTGCAGACTTTTCACTGAGTTAATTTTCTCACCGGCCTTGACACTTTATTAGCTGAATCACTCCACATTGTAAATGGATAGTCGCAGACATTTCCAGGGGAGAACATGTGGCTAATTAGCCTTAGGTCTTCCCCCAGATTGCCTCATTATCTTTTAGCATGATCAGAAAGACTGCCCACTGAAGTAATTCTTACAGTTGTGGAAAATCACTGTGGTGGGATGACCCCTGAATCAGAAAAGGTTACTGTGTGGGACTGGCCAATTGGAAGGGCTTGCTACTCGCAGTAAGCCTTTCAGAATCCCATTCTATGTTCTAAGAGATTATCAGAATTTTAGAAATAGAAGTTTGAAATTATTGTAAATAGTAACAAATACTTGTCAATGTTGCAAATAGCTGTACATATTGATTTTTGTTGATGAGTGTAAATTCTGAATAAAAAATATTTGAAAAAAAAACAGAGTGTGTAGAAAATCATTTGTCTCAAAGCTATTGGTAAGCCATCTCATGTTGACCTATTTATGCTGCGGTTGCTGAGCTCAGAGTTTTTCCCCAGCCATGGTCTCATCACAAAGACTGACTGCATCCTTGGTGCTTGTATTAAAGAGAAGCCCCGGGATTCATTAAGCTTGTGCCATGCGCTGGAATAGCGTCGGCGATCTAGTGCCAAATATGGCCGTCGAGCAATTCAGGTAAGAGCTGTGCATGTGCACTACCAGCATACACCAGAGCTGCGCAGCTCCCGGCGCATGTATGCTAATTACCCCATGTGCAGCAATGTAGCATGCAAATGAAGGTATATAGCGATTCATGAAGTTGTGCAGGCGTAGCGTAAGCATGTAGAAATGTAAACCAAAAAAAATGGTTTACATGTTGTCAAACATAAAATAGGAGCCATGACAGTGGACCAAACTTACGTGTTATAATGTTAATATATGCCAATGGCTAAATATATAGCCAATGGCAAAAAACAACATGCACAACATATAAAAACTAACATTTAATTTCATGGCCACACCAACGCAAAGTAAAACCGCAGTGCATCGGTGCGCAAACGGGATCATAATGAAAATATATTTAGATGTCATAAAACTGTAATGTAATGCAATTCATGATATCCCCATAATAGTCAATGGCACCCATGCTACACCACAACCATGGTGCAATGGTTGCTAAGGGTCTGTGACAGTGTTCCATGCAGTAACTAGGAATTGGCAGTCAATGCCATGCAAATGAGTCAAGTAATACTGAATCGCAAACATCCCGCCAGTGTAAGGATGTACCACACGGTGTAGCATTACAACACCGAGGAGTGGCCTGGAGGTAAACATGACATCAAGAGAGGGGCGCACCACCGTATCTGTAAGCACATTGGATCATTGCTAATCCATGTTGGGTGTTGCTAAGCAAAGCCGCAGGATAGGGGTGTGGAAGTAGCCATAGCTTTGCTTAGCTGAGAGCACACAAGGTAACCAAAAGTTAATGTGAACGTGGATGAAAACGCGCACGAAACCCGGTAAATGGATGTGTGCGGCATGCACCATAGCTGAAACAGGAAGGATATGGGAAGACAATAAGGAAATGCTGCAGCATGGTAATTGGAGTACAAATGAGTAATTAACACCTAGAAACTTACAGTGGGCCATAGACAACAGCTAACAAGCTTGCTAGCAGCTACCCGCAGAACAGGAAAGGGGAGGTGCTGTACAGCAAAGAAAAGAGAACTGTCACAGCAGAACAAAGCAAACTTGCTGTAGATCAGCTACATAACACATTTCCCAACACAATCCTGGGTTGTGGAAGCACAAAACAAGAAAGGTGGCAGTTGGATGCATGCCTGTCAATGGGAGGTGAATTGGGTTGAAAATAGAGGTAAAGGGCAATAGATGAATCACGGCAGACAAGCGTAAGTCAACACCAAAGGCCCTACAATAGCAGTACCTGCTGTAAAAACAATAATTAAGATACCCTGCAGCTGGAATAGCACAAACACACCCAATTACACCAGCATCATCCATTGCTCAATAGTATAAGGTGTGAAAGCCCCACACACACACTTGTGTATTCCCAGACACTCTGCACCATTGGTGTATACAGATGGGGAACTTTTAATATGTATATGTTAGGGGCTGCCATAGCTTTGATTCACCAGCATGTGTTGGAGACTTACGGTGGTGTGGAGGATGATGCTGACAACTATCTCAGGCACCGGAGGAGGAGATGAGTGTTCAGACCCAGGGTAACCTACCAGGGGCTACATGATCTGAAGATAGTAGAGCATTACAGGGTGGACAGGGACATCATACAGAAACTTGTTGAGCTGTGCCGGCCACGCCTCAGAGCCAGAAGTAACAGAAGGGAACCCATCCCAGTGGACACGAAGGTATGTGTAAGTTTGCGAATAATAGCCACAGGTACCTTCCAAAGGCCAACTGGGGATATCATGGGGATCTCACAGGCATCAGCATCCAGGGTATTCCACCAGTTCCTGGATGCCATGTTACCACATGCCAATGAGCACATACACTTCCCCCGAATGCAGGAGGAGTTGGCCAGCAATATGTGTCTCTTCCACCATGTGGTAGAATACCCAGAGGTACTGGGTACAATAGACTGCACGCACATACACATCAAGTCACCACCCGGTGAGCAGGGTAGGCACTACATAAACCACAAGGGATTCCCCTCCATCAACTACCAGGTCGTGTGCAATGCCCAGGGCATTATCATGGATGTGTGCACTGGCAGTCCTGGAAGCTATCATGACTCCCACATCTGGCATGCCTCACAGCTGTATCAGGCATTTGCCAGGGGGGACATCACATATGGCCACCTGGTGGGGGATGCTGGCTATGCACTGGGAACCATGGATGATGACACCCATCAGAAATGCACACACAGCCATGCAAGAATGCCATAATGAGGCACACGCAGAAACCAGAATCATCATAGAGCGCGTGTTTGGGATGCTGAAATCACGGTTCCGTTGCTTGGACATATCCGGTGGAGCCTTGCAGTACTCTCCAGGAATGTGTGCCCACATCTTCATAGTATGTGCCATGCTACACAATATGATCCTGCGGAAACAGCTGCAGCAGGGACAGAATGGTGAAGGCCCTCACAGCCCACCACCATTGCCAAGGGACCCACAGGCACATGGGGGCTCAGACCACGAACACCCTGTGCTAGCCCCAGTAGGCAGATGGAGGCGTACCCAGTATGCCCATGCCTTGACAAAGAGGGAACATATAGCACACACACTGACAGTGTAGGCACTCATGGACTGACACCCTTCTCCACCTTCACACACAGCAAACATGGATGGCACACACACATGACCACCTGTAAATTGTCATGTATAGGTGGTCTACTGTGTGCATCCTACATAGGTAGCCCTCAACAATTGTACACACAACCGCCATTGGCACAAGGTAAGTCAATACCTGAACAGCATATTAAGCTATCAGCATGTGCCCATACTGTATGTACAGGTTCATAGATACATAGGTAGGTACATGTCCAACCACCGAGGCCACTCATAAGCATAGGCAAAATGTGTCTGCTGTCGCCACCCCATCGATCAACTAACTGTCCCTCTGTGGAGCAGAGCCACTTGCAGGATCCCTGGAGTGTAGCTACTGTTCACCATCCACTCTGCAAGGATTCCCCGGAGTGTTAGTGAGGGGTTTTGTATAGTGTAATCAGGGATGTGTTTCCAAATAATGGGGAGTATCCCTGACAGGAATCTATACAGATGTGTACATGTTACATAGTATACCTTAAACACAGCTTGTATATATAGGTAGTTCTCCACAGAATAATAAATATGTGGAACACACCCTTGCACTACCAGTGCCTGCTCTGAGAGGTAAGATATCACTGCCAGGATTAGAACACGCAACCATGTACACATTCATCACAATAACATACCACTAAGCTACCTGAGATGTACCAATGGCAGTCGTGTATACTGACAGGATAAAACACAAAAGGTAGGAATGTGTTGAAATAGGACAAACTGGCATGTACACAATGAAAGGTGTATGTTTTATATATATATATATATATATATATATATATATATATATATATATATATACACACACACACACACACATCATCATATATAAAAAGAGAGGGGGGAGAGAGAGAGAGAGAGAGATATGTCGATATATGGGGATATACATATATATGTAGATATATAGATAGGTTAACAACATCTACATAACCATGGAGGTACATATAAATGGGATGCCTTCCACATACCGACTGCTTTACATACCGACGCACGTAATCCCGAGGCTTAAGGTCTGAAAGAACACAGTACCGAAACACCAGATGCGCGAGGTGTAATCTCACGATGTTAATGGACAGTTAGTCAGTGCTTCTGGTGTTGCGGTTTGGGTAGGTTACTGTGTGTACCTGTGTTTCTTAGGGCTGTAGTGTGTGTAAGTGTGTGTTCTGTGTGTGGTGTGTGTAGTTGGGGGGCTGTAATGTGTGGTTGTGTGTTAGCTTTGTGCGTCTGTTTGCACGACCTAGGATGTAGACTATTAAAGTAGGGGGTGGTGGGTGGGGCACAGATGCCTACATAGGGTGTGTAGGGGGGCTTGGCCACCTGCTCATACGTAGTGTAGGATGGTTTGTTTGGATGTGTTGGGTAGCAGTGTGTCTGTGTGTGCATGTGTGTGCTCCATGTTCGAGTTACCTTTGCGAGTTACTGTCAATGTCAGTAATGTGGGGTATGGGAGTCTGTTCCCAGGACTGTGTGTGTCGGAACACTATGGTTTCGGGATTCTGTAGGTCTCCCGTATACAGCGGTTGACGTGTTCACATATGTGTATAACATAGACCATAGCAATCACTCATTCCGCCACTACCAACCTTTATGAACAAAGGATATGGAGAGCCAGTGATAGTGCTACCACTTGTTCCACTTTGCGAGGGACACTCCCTCTTTGGACTGTTGTGTCCTGACCAAATATATTAAACGTGGCAAATGTCCTGGGATTGTAGGACATAATTATGTCACATATATACTGTAATAGTTGCATACAATAGTTATTTCTGTATCTAAAGTACCTACATGGAACAGGAAACAGGATAAGCTACTAAACTGCTACAAGAATAAGCTCATAATTAGGCAAGAAAGAAAAGTTCTATCCCTTGTACTGACCATGAGTTTGTGTCGGCCTGTAAAATCAGATGTGTGTCCCGAAAAGGACCCACTATGGACATATGAAAAGGTGGCAACCCTAGCCAAAGAGGGTCAGTCACCAACACAACTACGATGACTGCAAATACCTATGATAGAAATACACAGCTTTCATGTAGCAACACTTTATTACATTCAGATGTATTACCGAAGGGATTCAAGGACTAACATCACCTGCATGCTATACAGGAACCATCACATGATGTAGGGGTTAATGTTCAGGCGGATGGGTATGTTGATAATACCAGAAGGAAGAATGGTGTTGAAAGCCTATGAGAGATCTAGGTAGGCTGTGTGGACATCCTTACCCTCATCTAATGCCTTGGTAACTGTCTCTAAGAAGCCCACCAGGTTTAGGAGGCATGGTCTGGCCTTAACAATGCCAAACAGGGAGGGGTCAAAGGTTGGGAGGAATGTCTCTGTGACAGTGATCCATGATGTGCACCATAGCCTTGCAGACCATGCCAGTCAGGCCTATAGAAAAATAGGTCCCGTGGTCCATTGTGGCGCCACCTTTGTGGAGTGGGATAACTGTTGCTGTGCACCATTCAGGGGGCACTATGCCTGATGTGAGGCTATTATTGAACATGGTGCGTAGGTGAGGAGACAGTACAATTCGAAGTTCATGTAAAACGCAGCCTGGGATGTTGTCCGGTCCCATGGATGCTGTGCTATTGCCTTCAGAGTGTGCAGCTTTGAGAGGGATCTGCCAGGATGTTGCCAATATCAATTGTTTCTGTAATATTCGTGACTTTGTGCTGTAACTCAGAGCAGATCTGGTTGTTGACATCAAGGCTCTGTGGTTGTTGTTGGTATTAGTTGCATTATAGTTTTTGTAGCTAGCTTTGGAGGATTGTATAAGGGATCTCACCTTCTTACTGAGGCTGGCCAGGGATCTCCTCCATGCATGGTATTGCACTCTCGTTTGCAACAGTGTCTTCCTCCTGTAGTACAATATGTTTATGGCAGGGGACCACCAGATTGGTTTAGTTAATTATGAGTATAGCGTCCTGGTTCTGTTTGGGATAGCACAAGCCATGCACTCCTGTAAGTGCTTATAGAGTGCATTTGTGTAGGATTCAGCAGTTGTAACAGTACTGTCCATCTGCATGGGTGTCATGACGTCCACCACGTCTGCCTTAAGAAGCATGTAGTTGGCCTTGTAGACATATTATACTGTGGTTCGCTTAATGGGGGGTAGGTGCAGGTTGTGGATATCAACGGTGTTCAGCACATGGTCTGATCGGACCAACGAGGAGTTGGCTTCACGTGTGGAGCACCAGTCACTCATGTTGGTAATGATTAGGTCTAGGATATTGTTGCCCCTGGTGGGTGTATGGATATGGTGAGTCAGGGCATAGGTGTTTATGAATTCCAGAAACCATTGAGCTAATGTGTTGGTACACAAGTAGTTTTCACAGTTAATGGTGGGGTAGATACAGTGAGGCTTATGTGATGAGTGTGGTGTTGTGCGACTGTGTACCTTCTCCACATGACAGTCATTGTCAGGCTTGGTTGGAGAGACCTTTACCTCCAGTTTGGCTAGATGAGTGCATCTCTCACAGGTTGTAGTGTTGCGTGGTAGGCGGAGAGGCTTGTTTGTGTACATGAGGCAATGTGTACATTGCCTCAAGATGTCCAGATTCATCAGCTAGACAGGTGAGAACACTGGCAGTTGACTCTTGGACATGCCTGAATATAGAACTACATTCACCTAGTAAGTGAGGAAAGTGAGTACAACAGCTATATTACTCTACGCAAGTGAGAAAAGTATGTACATAACCTGTTCACCCTTACCTGTAGGTGATGTGGAAGATTGAGTGCTATAGTAATCATTAGCTTACGTACTGTTTACAAGTCCTGAACAAGTGCTTAGCATGAATAAGCAATCCAGATAGGGTTTTGGATAATATAAAAATATGGCCCCTCCCCCCAACAGGTACACAAGCATATATCCATTGACACTACAGGGCCCCTGTACCCACAACTATGCAGGTACAAGCTGCACTCAGTTTGCATGGGACATGCCCACATCACAGGTTGTATCATACACATATGGCAAAACAAGATGCTCTCCACATACACATCATGTAAAAAGTAGCTCCATGTCAGGTTGTGTACACACTGAATGGTGCACACCAACAGGTATCACAACTCAACAAAGGGGGAAACACCACTGATAATGGGAAGTACTGCACTACTACCCTGTTGAGTCTGGTCTGGAAGGCCATGAACCTTGATCACTTAAGTGATGTCAGCAGTACAGATGTAGATGACAGTATGGTTGATGTCACACTGCATATCATAACCTTGCCAAGTCATAGGACATCATCACCCATACTGTGAACACCTACACTTGGTATACTAGATGTACATTCCTATGTCACAGGAGTGTTTAGCAACAGGACTGCTGGCAGAAACAACACTACAGAAGGTGTCTGAACAATATGTGATCATCACACCAGTGGCAGCTACAGTATGTCAGGCTTAATTAATTCTATTCCCCCTCATTGTAGTCCATACCTCAAAGACAAACAGAAGGCATCTGCCTATTGAAGTATATGAATGACTATGACCTAGGAGCAATAGCTGACTCGCATTGTCACCCCTATGTTAATAACCCTGTACCCATGACCTACCACATAGGCAGCGGTCATCATAATGGACACTTGTGTGTGAGGGATGCAGCTGGACAGTTGTCTTTCCTGTGATAGCTATGTCACCACACCTGTCAGGGAGTCATATGTGGCAACCCTAATAATAATAGGGTGCCATTCATGAATATAGAGATCATTGTCCAGCCATACAGACCACTCAAGTGACCCATATCAGATCACATATTTCCTTTAAGGGGTATTGGCCATGTGCAGATGGCCTACACCAGCCTTCCCATTCCCCATCTTCACTATGTAGCATGATGCATACCCTGAATAAATTCATGTCCAACCCAGTGATGTCGGACATGCTACACATACTCATCCTGATCTCGAATATCAACTTCATGGACATCCACCTATCACATGCTGGACAGATCCTTGTCCCATACACTTGACATAGTCCTGCCATACTATGCATTCCTGTCCATCAAAGCTGCACATCGCTCCCCTCTCAGACATGGTGTGATGACCGCATGGTAACACATGGTATATGTATCATTAACCCTGTGGATCAGTAATGTGGCACTGCTCCACCTGGCCCCACAGACCCGCCTGTCGGCTACTGCCAGGTAACCTTTCATCCTAGAAGCATACATGGCCCATGGCATATAGCTCACTAGTTGACTTTGACTGTACATGCTATAGTTGATATCCATCCTTGCAAATACCATCTGGCTAGCCAGCGTCCCATGTGTATCACATGTGCAACACAGGTGATACATGGCAGGATGTTGAATCGCTGTACAGTGCCATGTAGCTGTATATGGCAGAACACATACATGTAAAACCTTATGTGAGCATGTCTGCAGGGTCTCAGGTCATGTCTGTTAAGGCAGTGTAAGTCCTTATATGTGACATATACACTGCATCAAGGTCGACTGCATTGACACATCCAACCATGTGCTGATAGTTAGGAACACCAGTACAGGCAAACAGACATGCCCACATCAAGACAGCAACCACATGGAGTATGAGCAATGTAATCAGGTGACACACACACACACACATATATATGGTGATAATATCCACTCAATATTGAGTGTCACATGTGTGTGACACAAACATGTCAGTGTCATGTAGGTTTGCAAATAAAACTATTTAAACTGAAGCAATGCGATACACATGTATGTTCAGCTGTAGCTCTGTATGTCTCTGAGGTACTGTGACCTGTCTCCATAATTATGTCTTCCAGGTATGCCGCATGCAAGGCTTCCTCCTTTTACACACTTGGAGGATGAGGCCCTCATCCCATACCTACTCAATAATCACGACATCCTGTTCAGCCATGTGCCACAGGATGCACAGCAGTGGGATGCCCTGTGGATGGAACTTCGCAGGAGGGTTAATGATGTGGGTGGCCACAACCGCACATACCAGCAGGTGTGCAGACACTGTACAGACCTCATTAGATGGGCTAAACAGCGTGCAAATGCAATCAGCAGGGAATAAGGTGCAACAGGTGGTGGACCACCAACCCAGCCCCCACTCACACGTACCGAGGAGCTACTGGCCAACCTGGGGACACCTGCAGAACCACATCCACAAGCCTTAGCTGATATTGTGGAGGTGGGTGTCTCTCAACCACTGAGCCTGGAGTTGCCTGGTAAGTCAGTACTGCACCTATAACAACTATATTCCATATAGTTGCATGTGTTACTGTGCAATATGTAATGTAACATCATATGCAAGGCATGTATACATACATGCCGCATACTATAGTATGCTACTCTGTTTATGCACACATGTGCATACACCATAGTATAGTCTGATGTACTGGTGTATGTGTTATGCACATTACTCCCTGTAGCCTTTATACAGGGGTGGATTATGCTCATACTGCTGTGTTACTCCTATTTAGGTACCTCTGGTGTTCTGCAGAGACAGCAGTCCATTGCAGGTGAGAGTGTTATTATTTATCAGGAACCATAATGCACAAATCTATCTGCCATGTGGCCATTCACAACATGTACACATAATGTATGGTCCTGTCACAATATACAGGTCGGACTTGCAATGCATCACAATGACTATCCATGTGCAACACTTGCAAACTATGTGAATCATCTCACCGACATGAATCCTCACAAACTTTATTGCTAGATGTGTTGACAGCTGTGCATACAATGGTGGAGGTGCTGTTCACTTTAGGAGCGTACCACAGATCTGATCTACACATGTGGTGAATACAAACAGTACTACACAGTGGGCTCTAGTAAGGCCAGCACACAGGCTTCACCGGTGTGGATCATAGCCCTGCTATGAATGTCACACAATGTGATTTGCTATCTTGACATGTCCATGACATCTATTGGCCTGGCTGCTACACTGCCTACCTAACCTGAAAACATATCCCACATACCACCCTTTATCTGCATAACCCTGTTGTCAGTGGAGCATATATGTCATATGGGACAACACAGACATGTGAAATAGATGCCCATCACTATAATTTGGACAACACATCCATGGAGGATGGCCAGAGACATGGAGCAACACACACAATTGAAGTGTTGTGCTTGTGTGCACACCCTGTCATACAATGACTACACATGGTTCGGCCATGGCCTTTGTATAATGATCATAATGTAGATGTGGAACGCTAGACATCCTACGGGCCTGTGCACATCTTGTGTAGGCGTAACATCAATCCACCACATAGGATGTGTTGAACATCTTGAGGGTGTTGCAACATGACAGCAGTTACCTCTACAGTATCCACATCAGGCCACAGATACAGTACATTCCCGTTGCTGGTGATGGACATAAATGCCATACTAGCTCCTCATGTGTGTGGCACACAGATGTCATGTGGGACATGGTGTACCGACGTGTTTGCCATGTCTGCCCATAGTTGCCAGGCTGCAGCAATATGGTTGCAGATGTGCAGGGGTGTCATCCGTATACCCATCAGTGACCTGTGTCACAATTTCCACATCATGGTTTAGTGTGTATACACCTCAGTGACGTGGGTCACATTCCACAGTATATATGTATTGTATCTGAACACGGTCATGGCTATGAACCCTGTCTGTAACTCAAACTGTATAGCACTAGAGACTCCTCATGATTCCCTGCAATGGCCATGCACATCAGCTAAATTTGCAGTATATCTGTATGGTGGACAGACAAACCTGAATTGGTACACCATTGCCCCACTGCATATTCGACAGGACACCATTGTGTTAAACATGTATGCATATCATTGCACACATCAGCAGATCCATGTCATACTACATGTGATTATCAAGGTCATATGCCACACATCAGGCAGGTGTACTGTTAACCTGTGCTGGTCCACATGGTGTAACACAGGGATGTGTGCTAACCACTACTATGATTGTGTAATTTGCATGCTGTCAGCTATCACACATGCATGCTGTTGTGTGCAACCTAGGGATGTATGATAACTACCACTATTATTGTCTGCGCTGCATGCCGTCTGCTGTATCACATGCATGTTGCATGCCTTCTGTCATATCACATGCATGTGTGTGTGTGTGTGTGTGTGTGTGTCTATTGTATAGATTGTAATGTACAGTTCTTGTCTGCCCTCACAGGTGATGTAGGTGCATTGCCCTCCTGTGGTACATCAGATGTTAGTGTCCCCACAGACTCTAGTAGTGATGATGAACTTATGATTTGGGTCACAGGCAGAGTTGTCAGGGGCTGAAACTATGCCATTGGTTACCATTCCATCTATATCCACCTCATCCCTGCACACAGATCCCATACCTGCACATACCTCATCACCAGTGGCCATAGAGGAAGGACAGTTGGCGCATGATAGCTTGGAACAAGAAAATGTGGGGGCTATGGAAGGTGTGCCTGCACACCATGGTGTCAGCCAAACTACTGGTGGTGCCCCACACAGGCACGTGGCCATTGCTGCTCGTAGGAGTACCTCTGGCCAACATGCTCCTGCATGACAGAGCACAGCAGCCGGTGTCACCAGATGCATGTTTCAGGCTGTAATGGAGGCACAGGCACATGCTGAATGGTGCAACAGAGAAGATCAGAGGCTACAGAGGGCTGCTGTCCGTTCTTTAAACAACAGCATCCAGGCAATGGTAAATGCTCAACAGCAGATTGCTGATGCTTTGGATAGACGGTTGGGAGACATGGTTGGAGCCCCTGACCGTGGCATGACAATCCGCAAGCGTGAGCTGTCTGTGTTAGAACATCTGGTAGGAGTGAGGCATTGGGCACGTGGATGTAGGCCTGCTACATCACCTATGTCAGGTCTACGTGTACGAGCTACCTCACATGCCTGCTCCCATAGTGGCGGTAGCAGCAGCAGTGCATCTGGTGCTGTGCTGTCCACACCACGACACAGCAGGCCAAGTGCACATAGCCAGGACGGTCCCAACAGGGACATGGTTCCAGTGGACTAGTGACATCAGACAGTACCCAATCTGTACCTCTGTCTGGTAGTGTCCATGCAACCCCTGGCAGGCACAGGTCTCACATGTCCATGGCTGGACACTGTGAGCTGTAAAACCCCACCTGTGCAGTCTGCAGCTGTCAATAATACCCCTGTGTAGGCCAGACACATGGGAGAACTGTGTGTAGACATACACGCACACACTGGATACATATGTAGGGCACCGCAACACACACATGCATAGCATCCACACACGCCCAGTTAGATCAAAGGCCCAAACCCACACACAGGATGTCATCTACTGGTGCAGCCTAGGCCTCTGGCAAACATTAACACCATGTGCATATGATGATGCCTGTGCCGCATCCCTGACATTCACACCATCAGTGCAGAGACATGCTCATATGGTCTGATGCACAGGGTTAACAGACTAGCATGCTATGTGTAGTTTACAAATGTTGAGGACTGTTGACAGTCAGCAGATATACCATGTAGTACAGGTGTACAATACTGTTAACAGTATGTGTCTTGTGTAACAACAGTAAATGCATGTTGGTCATGTTGTTCTGCTGTCCTTCTTCACGTCTAATTGCACGTGCTGGTGGATGTCAGTGTTTGCAGTTAAGTGTCCCATATGTCAATGTGGACTACTCACAGGTATGTATGAATATACCAGCATGCACCGTGTAGCTGCCACATACCAGTGAGAATGTCCCACGTTACAAACATGTCTACCATTCCAAGACCATGATAGATGTGTATTAAGCTACTGTGGCCACAGACATGACATCCATAAAGAGTGACATCACAGGTACATTTACATGGAGTGGTGAGGTAAGTGAGTGGTCTAGCTGATTACAAGGGTAGAGGCCAGTGGGAAGTGTGATGCCTCAATGGGAATCAGTAATACACGTTCCCATGACAGGATGCCAACACACAACTGCACCCACACACTCAGGTATTGACAACCATGTATTCAGTGACACGACACTGTAACACACACACACACACACACACACACACACACACACACACACACACACACACACACACACACACACACACACAGCTTCACCGACACCATAACACACACTCGCACACAGTTGCTACTGGTGTGATGAGGACCCCTGCCTATGTGCAAATCATCATTACAGTACTGTGCACCTACATGACATGCCACAGAGAATACCCATGTACAGGTAGTCAGTACGGCCTAAGATTGGGGACATCAACACGGATAGTTGAATGCATCACCTGGATGGTGGGAGGGGTCCTATCAGTTCAGTATGGTAACATACATCCTCACCCCAAGGGCCAGTCAGCCCTACATACACACACTTTGGCATTCAGTAATTAATACACCTATGTCATGCACATACAGATACCTCACGTGTGAGATGCACGCCCCAGACTATGTCCTGCTTTATACATTGCAGTCTGTACAGATGTGTACACTAGTGTACAGGAGAGTGAGTAATAATTGAGATGTATTCCCCACAATACATGACAAATATGGACACACACGCAACCACACATGTCAGTACTGTGAATCTCAGACCTGCCTAGCTCATGTTATATATGTCAGACGTACAGCAGTATTGCACACATTACAAACTGTACTGACGTTTCCTGTGACAACAGTGCTGATATATGCACTAGGGACATCATATCTATTAACAGGTGTCAAGTGATTTACCTTTGCTATCACCCTGACCGCTGTCTAAGTTGTGTGTTATGTCCTTCAATTAACGAGACCATTGCTTACCGGTTACACAGGGTATTGTAGGACTGCTTGTGACACACCTGTGAGCTGTCCACAGCAAACATCCATCTGCAAAGATGCCTCACCACTTAGTTATTTCAACACATCTGTCCATACCTGTGGTACATCTTTCTGTACATTCAGCATATCCCCATATACAGTTGGCAGTGTTGGGGCTGCATTGCAGCTGCATGATGTACTAGGATATACGCCACCTGCATACATCAGCAACTGCACACGCATGTTATCTGAATGCACAATACTACATGTACAGATGTGTAGGTCCTACACTCCTGACATTTGATCATGTTTGTTGGCATTGCAATTGGCAGATATGTGATAACATACATGACACATGGAGTGTTACATGATATGATGGGTGACCAGTACAGAGGGGATGTTACCTCTGTCAACATTGATATCACACCTTATGTACTGTTAGCATTCAGCAGCCATGGACCTACATTCCATGTGCATGTGTGTAATGGCTGTAGCCACCTGTTTGCACAAAGGACTACAACAGCTATGCTATTTACAGGTATGTTGTGTGTGTGGCATGTACATACCCAGGGCAGGTACATTTATGTCATATCCATACATGAGGGTGTGTACTGGTGTACAGCAACAGACATCTGCTAATGGTGGACAGTACTGAGGGCCCTTGGTATGTGTACAGCTGACCTGGTCACAGACAGTGGTATAATTGCATTGCATAACACATGATGCAACTGTGTCAGTACATGTGTACTGTCTACAGTTGATGTAGAGCTTAGTACAGTACACAGGTCAAGGGTCACATGGTGGCGTACTCGTCTGTCATACATGTATGGTTGCGTGGTGGTGGTCTGAAGGCATGGTGGTGTCTGCAGTTTACATCCTAGAATGTAGCATGTGACACTGTGTCCTGCACATGGCTCATCTGTGATGCCTTTCATGGGGGGACCAGTCAGTACATGTGAGTGGTCTTTATGTATGTGGGTACACCACCTGGAATGGTCCATACCTGTGTTATGGCCTATATGTCTGGTTCTGAGGTATATGGTGGTAGTGCTAGGTTCTGAGGTATATGGTGGTAGTGCTATTGTGCACTACAGAGACATCAGCCAGGTGTTCCTCACTACGCAGATGTCAGTACTCCCCATTGTTGGATCTACAGTGACCAGCTGTGAATATGGATGCTACACGTCTAGCACTGGTTAGCATAAGAAAACAATGCAGTTGTCCTGTAGGTGTATGGGAGTTAACCTGTGTTTAGGACATTTGCCTTGGAATGGCACTGTGTGGGCGGATGCAACTTGGGTAATATCCACACTCCCTTGTATCATGGATGCATGTGATATGTGACAAAGGCCTGCCTACTGTCAGCCATGTCATCCTAGAATGACAGCTGATTTGTTAAAGACCGGTGTCAAATATATGTAGAGCAGCGTTCCCGCTAACAATGACAACTACCAACACCAGAGCCCATTACAATGTGTTATTTATGTCTACCTGTAATAGCATGGCCACTGTGGCCCTCCGTGTTTAGCATCAGAGTGCATCCCAGTCAGCCCTGTGCTACTAGGCGTATGAGCATGCCCAGTATATCCCTGTGTAGATGGACACATAGTAGTGCATTCTGACCAGCCCTGTGCTACTAAGTGTGTGAGCATGCCCCCTGTGCTACTAAATGTATGAGCATGACCAGTATATCCTTGTGTAGATGGACACATAGTGCATTCCGAACAGCCCTGTGCTGTTAAGTGTATGAGCATGCCCAGTATATCCTTGTGTAGATGGACACAGTGCATTCCAAACAGCCGTGTGCTACTAAGTGTGTGAGCATGCCCAGTGACACCTTGTGTTGGTTATGTGCCTCTGTGTATGGGCATGGCCATTGTAACCCTGTATAGTGGTGGTAGTCATCCATTCCACAGATGGGCATATTCCAGGTCAGGATGGATTCATACTTTAAACACACAGGTTCACAGGTATGTACATCTTAACTGCCAGCATCCCTGCTGATGAACACATTCCCAGAAGGTCATAATGACAGCCTTGACATGTGTAGTCTGTGTGGCGCCATTCGTATATATGTAGTATTGTAATAGTAATCTGTAAATAGGCAGGTGTACCGTACCCGACACTGGCCTGTGTGTATATGTCTGTCCCCGTTTGCCAGTGGACTCTAAATTATTTTTAGATTGGCCACACTCCATACATTTCTTATACCCACTGTTAGCAAGGCTGATGATGTCACCCATCTACAAATACATCTCTGGGAGGGCTGTGTCCCAGTAATCTCGGTAGCACGTTCTGTAGCTGCATAATGCTGTAGTGTAATAAAGTAGTAAGGTCGATGTTCTACTCCCACACTTGCCGTGTGTGTGTCTCCCCATTTGCCTGAAGACTGAGTAATACCTTTATACTGCTCACACTCCACACATTTCTTATACCCACCATTAGCAAGGCCGATGATGTCACCCATCTACAAATACACCTCTGGGAGTGCTGTGTCCCAGTAATCTCGGTTTGCCCGTTCTGTAACTGCGTAATGCTGTTGTGTAATAAAGTAGTTAGGTCGGTGTTCTAGTCCCACACTTGCCGTGTTTGTGCGTGTGTGTGTGTGTCTCCCCGTTTGCCTGAAGACTGAGTAATACCTTTATACTGCTCACACTCCATACATTATACCCATCGTTAGCAAGGCCAGTGATGTCACTCATCTACAAATACACCTCTGGGAGTGCTGTGTCCCAGTAATCTTGGTAGTGCATTCTGTAACTGCGTAATGCTGTAGTGTAATAAAGTAGTTAGGTCGGTGTTCTAGTCCCACACTTGCCGTGTGTGTGTGTGTGTGTGTCACCCCATTTGCCTGAGGACTGAGCAATACCTTTTTACTGCTCACACTCCATACATTTCTTATACCCACCGTTAACAGGGCCGATGATGTCACCCATCTACAAATGCACCTCTGGGAGGGCAGTGTCCCAGTAATCTCTGTAGCGCATTCTGTAACTGCGTACTGCTGTAGTTTAATAAAGTAGTTAGGTCGGTGTTCTAGTCCCACACTTGCCGTGTGTGTGTATGTGTGTGTCTCCCTATTTGCCGGAGGACTGAGCAATACCTTTATACTGCTCACACTCCATACATTTCTTATACCCACCGTTAGCAAGTCCGATGATGTCACCCATCCACAAATACATCTCTGGGAGTGCTATGTCCCAGTAATCTCGGTAGCGCATTCTGTAATTGCATAATGCTGTAGTGTAGTAAAGTAGTTAGGTTGGTGTTCTAATCCCAGACATGCCAAGTGTGTGTGTGTGCATGTGTGCGTGTGCGTGTGTGTGTGTCTGCCTGCATGAGACAAGTACAGTGCTTTGTAGTATTCGCTGTAGTGCATGCCCTAAATACATGTTGCTGCAGTGTGATACAGTAGGGGTTTGTATACAGGACATCGCAAGTGTGTGTTTGTCTGTCAGAGCCTGTGTAGAGGTGGCCGTGATTGCCTTACCATTGGACATGTTTGGGAGCGGGTTTTGTAGTTTTCCTATATAGTATCCATCTTATGACACATTGGCCACCTCACAAAGAGTACAGCTGTCAGTCAGCCACGGCACTGAGTTGGCAAGCCATACACATACATCTGGCAAAAGGGCTGGCGAATTAAGTATGCAGCCCTACTAGTACCCTGTATATGTCCCGCTCCCATGTGCCATGGACATACAACCTTGCCTAGGATATCCCACTATGTTGCTAGTAACATGCACATTGAGGACAGATAGTAGGCATGGTGTGACAGCAGTGGCCTGCAGAGGACATGGCACACTGTACAGCGGTACAATTGGCACATATATGCGGACATTGTGCCTTCACTATGTTCCACACTGAATGGCTGCAACATATGTGGTGCCATCATATGTGATCCACTAAGGCCAGACAATGCTGTACACATGTGCCCTGCATGGACCCATGCCACTGAAACCACAGAATACCTGTCCATTCTATACATGCAGGTGCAGGGCCGACCTGCTCACTGTAAGCAGGTTTCGCCACACCAGACCAGTATTGGCATATCGGGGTATAACAGGCTGTGTACACTACATGTGTCTGTCAAACCAGGTACACCTGTACATGTCACTGTACAGTATTGTGGGACATGCACATCCCAGGCAATGTCTATGTGAAGGACTATCAAACACAGACATGGCATGCATTGCAAAGCTATGGCCCTACACATTGGTAACCAGGATGTCAGGCCAGATATTGCAGTACCCATCTGTGTGGGACATTGCAGATACTACACCCCTGCACTGCACACCATTGTCGGGTGATGCAATGGCCAGGATTACCCCTCACCCAGCCTTGTACAGCCATTTTGCACAGCCAAACACTACACACCCATGGAGCAATGCATACCTGCATGACAGTACTGGCACCCTGTGTCTGCATGTGGGTTGTGATGCTCCCAACCAGAGTCACTCCCAGTATAAACCTCGTTGGCATACCAACAGTTGTCAAGCACATTCACATGGCCTAGCCCATTGAACCTCCAGATATCCCCTGTGGTGCATGTGGTCCTGTGCATTACTGTGGTGTGGTAAACTAAGTAGTTACATTGTGTATTTGCCGCCCTGGCAAAGGTGTCAATGCGTGTCCATTAGAGTGTGGTTATGGTGACAATGGCATCCGTTCACGTGGACTGACATGTCTGCCACACCTAATGTATGTCTACTATATCTGTTGCAGATGGCACTCACTCACCTACACACATGTTCTTACAGCACTGCAACATGGCACCTCTGTGGCACATGTAGTAATGTCATGCACATGTAATAATAATGAGTAGTCAGGGGTTTGATCCTGCACTATTCAGCATGTGGCAGATTATGGTGAAGTCTCCAAGCCCTTACCTGGTGTACATTGCTTGTCCCACACACACACTCTCTGGTGGATGTGAAGGTGTACACCTGCACAGCAGCAGCATGTGTATTATAACAGATGGAAATGTCAGGTGATGGCCTCTGCACCTATTGTAGTCCTCCTCTAGCTGATTGCATGTGGTACAGCTGTGATGGTGTTCCCATAGCCATACGCATGATAAACACAGTACACTATCGAGGGAAAGATGCTATTATCTGGCCATGACAGTCACTGTGAGTGGTACCTGGATGTGGTGTTCTGACACGGCATTACAGATGATATCTGGATGTACCTCAATCATTTTCAACAGTGGGAAATAGCCTAATGACAGGAGGGTGATGTGCCACACAACTACAGCATGTAAGTGTAGCTATGCTGCATTGAGACTACTGCCTGTTTAATATGTGTGTGGTAATGGCTATTCTGCATGTTAAAATACAGACATGACAGTACTCTGTTCATGAGGGAACCCCATCTGTAGGGCCATCTGTGAACAGGTCAGTGTGTACAACCATTTGTTTCCTGTGTTACACACTGAACACACTTCTGTGCACAGCAGAAGCATGGTGTGGGGATTGCAGACAGTACATGATGATAGGGATGTGTTACTGCCATCGCATCCCTGACTGGACATGTGTCACATGAGACAGTGGTATGACTGACACTGTGTGGGATTCCCAGTGACAAGCCAATGATTGGCAACTGTTCATAGCTGTGGTCACACGTCTACTACACATTGTACAGTTGCCATACGGTATATATATGCATGTGTTGTGCTCCCTCTGCAAATATATATAATCTGTTGGGTTGTTGGTGATATCTATGCATACTGTCATAGGTAGTCCTGTATGCTGTTGTCTATCACTAAGCCATATGTGGGTTTAAAATGCAACACCATAGGCCGAATGGGTTGGTAGGTCCCGGCAGATCCTCCTGTCCCACTTCAGCTGAGCATGGCACCGGGCACTAGCACATCTGGGGCCCAGCCATTAACATCAACCTCTGTTGGCTATGCACCACCTTCTGGTGGCTCCACCACTGGGGATGGAGCATGTCCCCCTTGGGAGTGGGACCAGACAGGTACATATCTGCTGTCGTGCGGTCCCGGACATGTTTTGTAGGTGGCTCCCTAAGGGGTTACAAAGCCAGGTACACCAGTTCAAGGGCAGAGTGTCACATTTACAGGGTGATGCTGCCTGTCCTGGACAGCCCACAGCACTGCCTCCTTTGCAGCAGTGTAGGTGCAGTGGCAGTTGCCCATGGCTGGAGACCTCTGTCCCACTGTTCCCATGTGCTTTTGAATGCCGAAGACCCATCCCCATACAGGGTGTATCCCCCCCTTACATGTGTCATATACCAACCCTGTATGCTGTCATTTCTGTGTTCCTACCTATCCTCCACGGCCATACCAAAACTCCTTCACCAACATCTAACCCTCACCTACGGACACATAAGGCCATTCGGATCCTAGGACACCATCTGCCCTATACATAGCTGTCCATTACACATGTGCCCACTGGACACATGAAACCCTTGTAATATGCATCATAACATACTACCGTTATCCTCACCACTGTCCCTCAGGCACATGTTCCTGGTATGCACATCACTCCTACATGGTTCAGGTACACATGAGGAGGATGACCCCATTGTACACAAAACACTACTGGTCCCTCTATGGTTACCCCATTTACCTTTATCATGATGATGATGTTGCACATTGCAGGAGTACTGTTCACACATAATGATTGGACAGGTACAGTTGTGTTAATGTACATTACATGCACAGAGTGATGTATACGGCCAATGTACAACTATTGTCTGTCTGAGGGAGTCTTGTGATCACATAGAGCAACACCGCTACATAATACAGGCATCGCTGGTGTTTCCCGTTTCATTCATTTGTGATGCTTTGTTGCCACATGGCATGTCCCTGATACATCTCTATATATGTATGTACCTATATGCTGGACTTAAACACTCACATGTACTTCTACATGATGGGATACATTCCTATACTGTTGAATGATCACGCTGTATGATATCCTCTGGTTACAGCCTCTTACACTCGATTAGCCTCTACATTGCTTAACCAATGCAATACTTGCATACAGGTAGCCAAACACACTTACACCCGCTCGTTCCTGCACTTGCTAATGCACCGGCATTGGTGCTTGCATCTGTCACTCACACCCCTGGGTGTGAGCGAGGACCACAATATTACCTTGTGATGCCTATTACATTGTACTACATGACTCCAGTATCGTGATTGGCCACCCATTATATCGCGTTCGGCTGTACGGAATCTGCGGCCTATCCAGTGACACAATCATATTTGTGTGTACCTCATACAATGTGCTCCCACCTTTTGATGCCTATTACATCAGAATACATGAATACAATATTGGAAATGGCTGCCTATTAGGCGATGGCATGGCGTTCATCTGTACGGAATCAGCGGCCTGTCTGGAGATTCATTCATATTCATGTGTTCCTCTTAGGCATACCTTGTGATGCCTATCACATCAGACTACATGACTACAGTCATAGTCGGCCTTAGGCATAGGCCAACTAAGTGGCCACCTATGGCACCGCCTTAGTGGATGTACTTTACCAGTATTTATTTGGTGTAGGTAGACCAGGATGGGGGAACTGGGTGGTGTGGTGGGGGGGTGTCATTGTGCCCTCTGCCTAGGGCACCAGTTGACCTAAGGCCACTCCTGACTACAGTATCGGGAATGGCTGCCCATTAGGCGACCGCATGGTGTTCAAATGTACGGAATCAGCAGCCTGTCTGGTGTATCATTCATAATTGTGTGTTCCTCTTACAATCCTCTCCCACCTTGTAATGCCTATTACATCGGACTACATGACTACAGTATTGGGAATGGCTGCCTATTAGGCGATGGCATGGCGTTCAACTGTACGGAATCAGCGGCATGTCCAGTGAATTAATCATATTTGTGTGTTCTGCGTACACTCTGCTCCCATCTGGCTGATACATGGGAACCGAGACCCTGCATTACAAATGAGTAGTTGGATTGTGGTAGCCACATCTGTCAGATGGGTCATGCTACCGCATACCTGTTATAGTTTGCCACCTTCTGAATTGGCCAAGGTAGGACTTTAGGGTAACCACCTGTCCCACTTTGCGAGGGACAGTGCGAAAATAATAAAGACATAGCACATGTCCAGATTACAGGACATTATTATATTTTATGTTTCATTAATGATTGCACACAACAGTTATTTTATATATGACACTTCTATATGTTATGTGAAGTAGCATAAGCAATTCAAATGCAACTAGATTAAGCTTTTATTTGTGCAAATAAGTGTAATCCTGTACTTTGCATGGCTGTAGGTATGTTTAGTCCTGGAATGTCTGACATTTCTACAGAATATGTCCCACTCTGGCCATTTGGAAAGATGGCAACCCTATAGGACCTGTATGTACAGATGTCAGACTTTGCAGGGCAAGACACCCACAGCCAGTAGAAAGGGGTGTACTTCACTGTCTCGCCTAAATAAAAGGATACTCTTGTAGCATTATAGTTGCTTATACTGTTACCTATAACATTTAGGTGTTTCAGAGGAACATAATTGTTTTATGCTACTACTACAGACAATATAGGTAGTCTATGCCCTAAATCACAGGATATTTGCCTTAATTACAGTTATTATGCAGGACACAACTGCCCACAGGGGAGTGTCCCTCGCAAAGGTGGACAGGTGGTAACCCCATACCTTTTATTCTATCAATCTTCTAAGGTAGTCGGCGGAACATGCGCTTTCTCTCACTATCAGACTTCACATACGAATGGGGAAGAATAAACACTGAATCAGGGACACTGCATAACGACCTCAGGGACACATTTAGAAGGTTATAAGGTTGGTGCTATTAACCTGACACATTGACGGACACAGAGCACATATGTATTCATACACATTTTCTGATGTGCATGCAGTTTATGACTCTTACATGTTGTCATTATTCATTACGTGTATTCCGCCACCTTTCCTCCTGATATCACTAGCTCTAGGATGGTTTAGTTGAGACTGTGTTAGGATTCTGATTTGTAAACACGGACGTCCCTGGTAATCAGGGACAGTTCAATGATATGGTCCCTATGTATTCCCCCAATGGTTTACGGACTGTCCAGTAGATGTGCTCTTATAGTTTGGGAGGTATGGGCATCTGCTATACCCACATTGGAATATTATTTACACCCACGGGGCGGTCCTAATACTTGTCTGCCAGCCAACACATGCACGCCTAGCCCCATAATTGCATACGCATAGTTCCCCCACCTGCCACTACTTTACAGCACTCTTCCTTACTGTGGGCGCAGGTGGACGTAGGTGGGATATGAACACACCCCTACACACTGCCCACATGTCGTACGTTGTGTCAACCCATGTGTTATCAGGCTTGCACA
>NC_056735.1:1347214261-1347236761 GCF_019279795.1 Protopterus annectens | reverse complement strand
CATGTATATACACCTACATGCTCATTTACATTTCCCATACCGTTGAATCACCGCCACCTACTGTTGCACATACACACTTGCATACCCGCTTACGTCTCGGGTTGCCATCTTTTCATATGGGCAAAGTGGGGCATTTTCGGGACACACATCAGACTTTACAGACCGACACATACCCACGGTCAGTACAAAGGTTAGAACTTTACTTATTTGCCTAAATGAATGCTTATTCTTGTAGCGGTTTGTTTGCTTCATCTGTTTCTTGTAACTTTGAGTATTTTACACAATTAACTGTTTTATGCAACTGTTACATGAAATATGGGACATATTTCCTACAATCACAGGACATTTGCCATTGTATTATATTTGGTCTGGACACAACTGCCCAAAAAGGGACTGTCCCTCACAAGGTGGGACAGGTGGTAACCCTACTTACGTCTGCTTTGCAGCGCCTTAAGCACCCTATATCTGACTGCCACTATGCAAATGCGTAAGGTATATATTCCCGATAATGCACCTGGGGAAATGTGCATCATGGTCAGGTGTTTAATCCCTTGCAAGGTGGAGCAGGTGGTAACCCTACTTACATCTGCTTTAAAGCACCTTAAGCACCCTATATCTGACTGCCACCAAGCAAATGTGTAAGGTATATATTCCCGATAATGCACGTGGGGAGACGTGCATCAAGGTCAGGTGTTTAATCCCGGGTCGTAGGTTCTGCAGGACCGGCTGGAGGCTGAGCAGTCTTGTGGACAACTACTGCTCATACAACTTGTGTCCAGATGTATACAGGACTGGACATTGTGTCATGACACCATGTCTAATGTTTAGAACAGATACATATCCCATGAGGGATATTCAAAAATTGTGAGGACCGATGACCATCTTTGCTTTACGGCTGTAAGGTAGGGTTATACATGCAAGGGATACATAGTTTGCAATCCTGAGAATGCCTAGGGTGAGACTGCCTACTAGATATGGGTAGGGGTCACTATGTGCAGATATGTCCGCGCCTATCTAGCAGCCCGAGTATGGCTGGTTTTGGTGGATGTTCAGGAAGGGGGGGGTGCTGCGAAGGGGATGCTGGGTATTCAATTATGTATCCAGGTGTGTTGGGGTTGGATGGCTCAGTTCAGGCCAGACCATTATGTGGGTATGTGCTAGTAACGTTTCTGTACATGTGTATTGCACATTTTAATGTTCACATGTTTGTGGGATTGTATTGCGGATGTATATATTTGTTCTTTGGTTATCTTTCTGATTCACCCACTGCCCCCTCGTAGACCTCCAGTTCACCTATTGTACATCCAAACCAGTCTCCCCTTGGTGAATTATTACATTACCCGTCAGCCCACAACCCCATATTCCACAAACAACATTCATCCCTTCTCTAGTTGATGGCCCATGGCACAGTCAACAGAACACATTGCATACACTACATATCTCTGGGACCAATATGGTTGTGAGGTCTACACTAACATTTCAGATCAACCACATGCTGTACGTCATGCACATAGGTACTCACAAATACTTATCTTTCATGACATGGTAGGTAGACCCAGGTAATACCCGTTCATCTATGGGCCGTCCTGGCAAGGACGTCTTGGACCGCAAATGGGCAGCTATTGGGCGAATGCTCTGACCATTGGTAAGGTTGCCACATTTTTGTATGACCTGGATGGGACATTTTCGTGGCACACATCTGAGTTTACAGGCCAACACATACCCATGGTCATTACAAAGGATAGTACTTTAGTTTCATGCCTACATATAAGCTTTTATTGTTGTGGCGGTGTAGTTGCTTATTCTGTTTCGTTTACTTGCTTATTCTGTTTCTTGTAACATATAGGTATTTTATATACGGACATACGTACTGTATGGGACTATTTCATAACATATGGGACATAATTATGTCCTACTATCGCAGGACATTTCACATTTATTTTGAATTTGGTATGGACACACCTGCCTAGAGGGGGACTGTCCCTCACAATGTGGGACAGGTGGTAACCCATACCATTGGGCTAGGCTTGGCAATTGGCGGTGTGCTAACACGATGCATTTCGCTTCCACTTGGTATAAGTAGCGACACTACAATGGAATTACGGGCACGGGGTTTTAAATATCTTTGTTTGAGGGACGGGGACTCAATATTCAGCTATGCGCCTTTGTGTTTACTTCTTATTGTGGTGTTAGCAAGTTGTCTTGTATGCTTTGCATACATTTCAGTATCCACGGACACTGACAGGAGTGATTACTATTAAAGGCAGGCTGTACTAGTCAGCATTTTAGGTTGCACGTATGCAGCTGACATGATCACGCCTCCGTACAGTGCTTGGACATGCCCCCTGCACTCGTACACATTTCCTATGCATGTGGCCATTACGGCAGCGCGCCTTCATTAATATGCATGTAGTGCTGCTGCGCCATCTCTACGCTGCACAGTCGATGCAAGGCTAACACTGTCCTTGCACCGAGCTTCATGAATCCCGGGGAAGGACTTTTCTTGGATGTCTTTAAAGATGTTGTAACTATGTCAATCCCCTTTCCATGGACAAATCTTTTAGTGTGCGAACTCAGGTTATTATGAAGAATACAATATTTTGATCAGTAGATTAATAGATTCATAGAGTGAAATAAAAGTTAACAGTCATTTCAAAATTCATTGAAAAATATCTTTATTTCTCTAAATTAACTTATTGTCATTGTAGTTGTGGGCCACTGGTGAGGGAATGACCACATTAAACTAATAGGCAACAGGTCTGAGTATGTTAAAGAGGTTTGTTGTGTAGCACTTTATGTTAAAATGACATTATAGAGCACAAGTCTAATGACATCATTTTAAAAAGCACGCCATTTCATCAAGCCATTGTAATGGCAAAATACAAAACACTTACTGACTTTTGATCACAGTATATATTAATGTGCTATGTAGAGTACTTCAAAACATATGCAAACTACTCATTCATACTAACTGATTACCTTTCAACTGTACTTTGAATTTACTAGCTATGGAAGATGAATTACGCTTTGCACTTGAAAATAAGTCACCAAGCAATTTGAGAAAATGCATCTGCTACGTTCATAAAATCCCATCCCTTTGTCAGGCGACAGAAAATATACCAGAGATGGAACTAGTAGATGAACGAGGACGGGGTTATGAAATGCACTGCTTAAATAAGTCAGAGACATACTCCAGGCTTGGGTGGTTACGAGATGTGCTACTGCCCTCACTGGCAGCCTCAGGAGACTTACTTGTTTACACCACCACCACCACCACGTTAAGTGACTTGACAACTGACTACCAGGAGAAGGAGGAAGAGTATACAGAGGAGCTCTGTAAACAGTTTTACACAGATGTGGTACAGCTGATTGACTCTAATGCTCAGAGAAGAACAGAATGCTTTGAGAGCTTCTCAGAAGAAGTCAAGCAGCACCTTTCACTGTGTGAAGCTTATTCAGAGCTCTACATGTGTGAGTACAAAGAAATGAAACAGATTGAAGAATACATTGTGCAGGAAGAAACACATACACCCCTCATTGTCTTTGGAGGACCTTGTACTGGGAAAACAGTTCTTCTGGCAAAAGCTGTGACACAGGTAATTACTAGCAAGCAGATTCTCCTCCTCTGATGAATTAACAATAATTGCAAAGTAGAATGGAACATTGGTGCAAAATAATACAGAAATTCTGTAAGTGGTAGACAAACAATATAAAATGTATAGGTTCAGTTGTCAAGCTTACAACCTACTGGTCTTCAATAAACTCAGTTACTATAATTGCATGTTGATAGTTCTTACTCCCAATTAGATAGACAGATAGATAGATAGATAGATAGATAGATAGATAGATAGATAGATAGATAGATAGATAGATAGATAGATAGACAAAGATTATTTCTGAATGAAACCTAATAATCTTCAAATGCATTGTGTAAGCATCGGTCACATTTTCTCTGTCACTGATATTTATTTTTAGTATTACGTTCCAGAATCTGTTATTAGCTCTCCAAGGAGTGCATTCCAGTCCTAAACTTTCATAAAAGAATCAGTTCAGACATTGTCGTACAGACCAACCATGGGTCACCTCCGAGTAAACTGTAGAAACAAAATATAATGACAGTTACTGAAGCCTTTCTGAATAATTCAAATTATTCAATCCTATTGTTTTTTCTAGTAAAGAATCATTACACTTTCTCAATTTATGCCAGGTGGTGTGTTCAAAGGCTAAAAATGCAGCACTGTATTCAATAATGGATCAGATCAGTGAGCCATAAAGAACACACTTGCCATAATGGTTAAAGTCTTTGTCACATTCATTAGGTATAAGGTTTGATCTTGACCTCTGGCCAATAACTGTATGGAGTTTGTATGTTCTCCCTGTGTCTCTGTGGCTTCCTCCTAAAAACATTCTGAGTGTTTACCTCTTAAATTCATCCAAGAATGGAAACATGGGCAGCAGCACAAACTCTAGATGGTGCCTATCTAGAGAAGGGTTGTATAGACTGTCCGCTTTTGGCATCAGCTGTGGCATATAATATCTTCTAGCTAGGACAGCACAGATCATAGACTATGTGCAGTCAGGCCTAGCCACTGGATAGCATAAAAACTGGCTGTAGGTGATTTGGCTGTGTTGACTAATGTCAGCAAATGTGGGAAGGGCTATTTGCTGGTGATAAGTGGATGAAGATCCTGGCCTCTGGGAGAGGTTTATGTACCCCTATTAGCTAGTGTGTGTGCACACAATAAAACCAAGCACCCCCTGGCCAATAAACTACTGGTCTGCTGGTGTTCAGTTGCCCAGCTTGGGTTATCTGGAATAGCTTTGTTGACTGAAAGTTGGTCTGGACATAAAACCAATCAACCTGCCAAACATGAACTAAGGATTGCTACACTCAGTATAGGTTTACTGACGGGTTAGAGGTTGGAAGTGGATGACATGACAGTAAGAAGGAGGCTGGATATCCTCTGTATCTAGGAGACAAGATGGAAGGGCAGTGCAGCAAAGCCACTTGGCTTGGGATCCAGGGTCTAGTACTCAGGAGGAGGACAGACTAGAAATTGTGTGGGAACTGTGGTGAGGGAGAGGCATCAGAGGACAGAGAGGTACATCATCAGACTTAGTGACAGACTCCTGGCAAAAAGACTCCAGTGAAAGAATAGGGCAGAATTCATAATCTCAGCCTATACCCCACAACAGGGTTGTGATAGCAAAGAGGAAAGTGCATTCAGGCAGCAGCTGCAGGTCCTACTAGATACAGCAGGGTAACATGGGTCGGTGTTGATAATGGGGGACCTGAATACACATATCAGCACAGACAGAACAGGATACAAGTACAACCTGGGTCCACATTGTTAGGGAAACAGGAATAAAGGTGAAGCCATTCTAGACTTTTGTCAGGCAAATAGGTTAATAGTGGCCAAAACATAAACAGTCACACGATTACATATAAGAGTGGCTGACATGCAACTCAGGTAGACTTCCTCCTAGTAAGAAAAGGGCATTGGGGTAGAATCAGCGACTGCAAAGTCATCCCTGGTGAAACAGTAGCCCCACAGCATACACCACTGGCTACCACAATCAGCTACAAGCAGTGGTCAGAGAAGGCCCTGTGGTCAACAGAGAGACTAGGCTGAAGACCTGGAAGTTGACTGGAGAGAAGAAAGTACTCAGGGTTCTAGCACCTCAGAAAGAAGAGGAAGTAGGTGGAGTTAAAGAAGAATGAAAGCACCACAAAACAGCATGTGTGAGGACTACAGAAGAGATATGTGGTCGAATCAGGTATGTAAATAGGGCACATAAGGAAAACTGGTGGTGAAATGCAGAAGTCCAGGAAGTCATCCAAAGAAAGAAGTAATGCAGGAAAAAGTGTGAGCTAGAAAAGTCAAACCAAGCTAAGAAAGAATACTGGTTGACTAACAAAGAGGCTAAGAGATCAGTTGCAGAAGTGAAAAGCAAGGCATCAGAGACACTCTACCAGCTTCTGGAAAGTGACTCAGTAGATGGCACAAAGAAACTCAGTTTGCAAGTCAAAGACAGTAGGATAAAGGAGATAGTCATCAGACACCCTTTGTAAGGGATGCCAGCATCAACCTGCTCACCAGTTCACAGGACATCAAAGACAAGTGGAAGGAATGAAGAAAACTCCAGGGAAGCTGTACTACCCCAGACGCAGCCTATGATGAAAGAAGATGAGGATCCGACCCCTCGAAGAAATAAGAGCACAAAGGAAAATAAAGTCAAGTAAAGCAAAAGACTCAAATGAGGTCACAGCAGACATGATAAAGATGTTTGAGATAGGGGAGAATTGGCTCCTGAGGGTATTCATAGCAGTATGGAGAATAAACATCCCAGATGACTGGAGAATAAGGGTTCCTATTATGTGATCGAACTTCAACAAGTTCGAACCCTATATGGTCGAAACCATATAGTCGAACTTGCAGAAGTTCGAACACCTAAAAAAAAAAATAAAACATGCAAGAGTAAACTAACTGTTGCAAGCAGGGGGGGCAAGCCCCCCTGCATACCCCACACCCCCTGCTCTTTAAATATACCAACTCCGAGACCGCACTGTAGTGCGGAAAGGGAATATTTCCCTTTACTGCACTGTAGTGTTATCTCAGAGTTGTTTTATTTTAAAGAGTGGGTGCTCTGAGAGGCACAGCCCCCCATGTGGAGGTGCAGGGGGGACTCCCCCCCCTGCTTGCAACAGTTAGTTTACTTTTGCATGTTTTATTTATTTATTTTTTCCATGTTCAAAGTTTTGAAACTTCGAACAGACAAGTTCGATATTGTCGTGTTCGAAGTTTCAAAACTTTGATCACGTAATAGGAACCTGGAGAATAAGTATACTAGTGCCAGTGTACAAAAATAAAGGCGACATTCACAACTGAGGGCAGTATGAATGTATCAAGCTCCTGAAATACTGCATGAAAGTTCTGGAGATGGTGATTGATAAATGAATATTCAGAGTAGTAGAAAGTAAGATGGGAGATGAGCAATTTGAATGCAGATCAGGATGAAGCACAACTGACCTGATGTTTGCAGTGAGACAGATAGTTGAGAAGAAGCTAGGGATATGGAAAGAGTCCAACTGGACATTCCAAGACTTGGAGAAAGCATATAACAAGGTCCCAAGAAAGCTGATTTGGGCAGCTCTGTGATGGTTCAAAGTACCAGAAACATTGGTAGAATTAGTGCAGGCTATGTACAAAGACTGTAGGTGGGTGTGCATCATGGATCAGATCTGCGCCCTCTGCTGTTCATACAGGTGATGGACCACATTAGCAAACAGGCAGGAGAGGACCAGTCAACAAAGTTGTTGTATGCAGATGTTGTGGCATTATGGTCAGACTCTGAAAAACAACTTTAGTAAAGGACAGGGGAATGGAATGGAATGCAAAACTGAAGGGACATGGGATGATGCTGAGTAGAGATAAAACAGATGTAATGGCAGCATATGGGGTAATCAGAAGAAGCTGAGAACTGGGATAGAATGGAAAATAGTAGAATAAGTTAACAGCTTCAGGTCCCTGGGAAGGGTAGCTTCAGAGAAGGGAAGTCTGAATGAGGAGGTTAGAGCTAGAAATAGAGGGGCTGCAGCCAGCTGGTACAGAATGTCTGGGGTAGTATATGACAGAAGAATGCCAAAGACACTGAAAAAGAAGGTGTACAAAACAGTAGCATGACCAGTACTACTGTGGGTACAGAAACCCGGGTAGTGAATGCAGAGCAGATGAAGAAGCTAGAGGTGATAGAAATGAGACAGGTGGTAGGATGTACACTATGGGACAGATGAAGAAATGAGGACAGCAGAGGCAGAAGCTCAAGTTGATCCAATTGCAGTGAAGGTTAAAGAGAACAGATTACAGTGCTTTGGGCAGATGTTCAAGAAACCAGAAGACAATCTGGTGAAGAAGATCTGGAGCAGACAGGGTGTAGGCAAGAGTAAATGAGGGCATCCAAACAAAGAGATGGTTGGATTGTGTGAGAGAAAACGTGACAGCCAGGCGTGACTGTCAGAGAAGGTAAGACAGTGGTATTGAATCAAGAGAGATGGAGACAGCTGGTGCAACACCCCACCGCATGTAGAAAATGGGAACAAGGGAGTTGATGATATTGATGATGATGATGATGATTAGTTAGGCGTAAAGTTGTACAGTGATCTTCCAAGAATGATTACATATGCACTGAATAATTAAAATAGCCACAACATAAGCTTTTCTGACTTTGGTAGATGCACACTTAACAAAATTTAAATTGTTGTTTATTTTTGTCCATATATCTTTAATGATTAAATCACTTTTTCTAATATGGCCACTAATTCTGTAATCATCTCATGATGCATATTTATTGACATTAAAGGTGAGGTCATTACTACAATATCAGGTATATACACTTGAAGACCATATAGGACAACTTCAGCAGTGTTTATTGAAATAATTCTGTGATCCAGGTTTTGTCATCAGCATTACTGGTTATCTAGAACCCATTTTCCATTTTATGGGCATAAAGAATAGTCTGAAAACAAATGGCCCATGTAGGGAGCCCTAGTGGTACCACTAGTAACCCCCTTCTGTATATGCAGGTAACTCCCCTGTTTTACTTGTAATCTGTTGTTTAGCTAATGTTTTACCCACTGAATTATAACCCAATTGATGTGTTATGCTTTTAATTTGTCATTTATTTCCAGCTTCCTATTAGAAGTGTGAAACCTGACTGTGGGAATCCTGTTGTTCAAACAAAAAACAACTAATTTCAAGAACTGCTGTTAAACCTTTTTAATCATTTTTACAGTTTGGTTTCACTCCCTGCAGCCCCTGAATTGGGAGGATGTCACCCCACACCTTTGCTACTTACACACACACACACACACACACACACACACACACACACACACACACACACACACACACACACACACACACACACACACACACACTAATTCTGAGATCACTGTACCTTGAAGTGGAGGAATACTCCAAGATATATCAACCTCAGGCTTAACATATATATTCTCCCACATTCCTACTTTCAGTCCTGATAATCTAAGGGTCACTGTTATGGCTATGGCTCAAGAGGCAGCCTCTATTCAGCAACTCTTTTATGGTGCTGATTGTATCCCCAAGAATGTGCACGTGGGGCCTGCTCTACCTGTGGTACTGGCCGTAGCAAGGCCAAGATAAGCATCATGTACTGTCAGTTCCTCACTGAGTGTTCCTTTTACTTATTCAAATAATTCCACAACTCAAAAGGCAAGATCTCCTCATAGCAAGCCCATAATTTTACAGCATGGGCTAGTCAAGCTTACGTGATCCCCCATTTCTGGATCGGTACCACGCCAGCCTGTAGGTGGAAGTCAGGGACATATCAATATGCTATCATTTTCTTTAACATGATTGATGGAGTTTAGTGAGGCTTTCATTGATTATGTATAAGAAACTACCAAAGTATATGGTGCCATCGAACTTAAATTTTTATTTGTTTCAGTGGTTACCATGTATCACAGCTCTCTGACTTCTCTGTTTGCTTAATGCTAAATATGCCTACCATGTTTTTCTGCAGACACATTTATGTCATGTAGCTGGGTGAAAACTTCATTGCTTATAATTATATATTGTAATCACAATTTATCCCTTTCAGTCTTCTGACGTTATTTAAAAAATTCTTTATTATTGCTTTCAGTCTTTGAGATCAAGTTGAGTTTGTAACTAAATCTTGAAGATTTCATAAGAAAATAATTAGTTCCTGTATTTTATTAAATCTGGACTTGAATGTCTTTATTAATTTTGTGTTTCTAATACTTTTTTCTTATGAATTTACTTGTGTATGCCTGTGTCTTACTGTATATGTTCATGATGTAGACATTAATATCCTGTGCATATTTCTTTGCATTACTGTGGATAGCATCCCATTCTGTTAACATAAGTATGTCATTTATTGCATTATAGAGTCCACTGATAATGTCTGAGGCATATTATTTATGACTGAATTTGGTTTTACTCTTAGGTTAAAGGTGATGGTATCTTGATCTACTGTACGTGCTAGTTGAGAAGGCATTACCATGGTTGGCAGCAGAAAGAGCTTAGGTCTATCTGTGTGCAATCAAAGATGCTGCCTTTTCTTGAATTTTACACTATTTGTTCAAGATTGTTTTTATGTAAGTTTTGCCCCAGGGCTGCCATCCATCAAGCATTTTCCAATCAAACTCTGCCCATTCATACTTCCATACTACAGAATTATCCAATATGGATGAGAGCTATGCAGAGAAGCCATCATTCAAGCAACTGGGATTTTTTTTGTGCTCTTACTGCTATCCTGTCAATAAGGTTGTTTGTAATAACCTAATCCCACTCACCCCTCCCTCGGGTGAGGAGACATGCAATTCACACCACCATGGGAGTCCACAGTGCTTCTCCCCTTGCAAGTGTATGCTTCCATACATCAGTGCTGAAGACTACCACCAAGAGGCTTGGTGAGCCTAACACCTGCTCTCAGGTCCTGCCTTTTTGTGTCATTGCTCCTCTTCTGAGGTCAATATGTGGACTGCTGTGCCCCACCCAGGTTGGCTAAATCCATCTTCCTCTTCCAACCCCTTCAAACTCCTAAAACACGTTTGAACCTAGGGTAATTTGGGCTATGGTCTGGGCTTTCTCTCTCTTTCTCTCTCTCTCTCTCTACACCACATCTTGATCCAAATAATTTTTATTAACACAGACAATTAATATTTTAGAATATTTTTACATTAAGTAGTTTACCCATTCAGTGTCTTGGGTAGTTAAAACCCCTCATAAAGATTGTACATCCTGCTCTGTCGTTAGTGTTTGCTACTCCCCAAACCAGAAACAGTTTAAATTACTAGTCTTTTCTTAACCCTTGCAGGTTTGGTCTGGCATTGGCCTTTTCCTAACCCTTATTCCTTGTTTCTGGAATTAATTTCCAGAGACTGATAGACAAGCATGAGTTAACAAGTGTGTTTCAATGAAGAATGTTGCATAATCTCAGCAAAAGGAGTATGGTACCTAGTGTTATATGAAACACTGGCAAATATTATATTGCACTGAATTGCTTTCCAGTGTTTTGACGTGTTCCTAGCCAGTGGAATGAACATGGAATGTCCTCTTTCCTTAATATTGTTTACAGTGTCTATACATCTGACTGTCAAATGTTAAGATTGTTCATTTTTAAAATAATTATTTTAAGTAGCTATTTTTGTAATTTGTCACAAGTTTAAGTAATGCACCTGCCGAGTCAACAAGGATACACACAATGCCTGGAAACATTTAAGATAAAGTTTGAAGTTATGTCATAACAAAAAGAAAATTAAAGGGAAAATGAAGGGAACAACTGAAATGCAAACAAATAGCTTACATAACACTATATATTAAATACACTATCAAATACCTTTGGGATTCATAACAGGACTACAAGGCAACTGGTACATCTGCTAATATGGCTGGAATGATAGGGAATATAGAAAAAAAAACAGTCACTGCAGAAATAAATATATAAAGTCACAGGATGATAACTTAAGTATGTTGCAGTGCAGCCCTAAAGTCATGAGCAAAACAACTGTACAACCCTATAGCACAGCAAATGACATGTTTTTGCAGACATGCAACATTAAGACGTCATGTACATAGTAAAGAGACATTGCCATCAAGCTCAGAACATGACTTGCAGCAGAACACTGGGGAGGACTCACATGTATCACAGTTACTAGACACTGGAAAGTACAACAAAATGATGCAGTACAATATCCAAGATGCAGTCACAGTGACCATGTTCAATGGCACCAGAAGTGCATGAAGGCAGAGATCCACAAAAGCAATACCCTTTATACTGCAGAACAGATCACAGTAAAGGCTAATATATAGATATTGCTGTCCTACAGTGGGGATATGTAGCTTGCTTGCACACACACACACACACACACACACACACACACACACACACACACACACACACACACACACACACACACACACACACACACACACACACACACAGTCTACTTAAGCAGAAGCATTACAGGCATACCAAACACATCATAATGTAATAAGTAACAGAGAAACATTGAAAGTATGTACACAGCGACAGCACTTTACATTTGCCAATGCACGCCCACAGATGCAGGGTGTCATACATAAACAATAGTGCACAACTGCAGAACTGCATGATGGGAAGCTACAGTAGTGGTGCACATCAGATGTGATACAGAGTGGCATCAAACATGGAAGGGAGGCAGCTGTTTAGTAGAAATAATTTAATTCTCCTGCCCAAGTGATGGAGATATATGGGATGTCCCAGACTGGGGCTTACAATGTGTAGTATCCATCATAAGATTTATGAAGATGAGAGGAAGATCTGAGATGTGTATTAATAAGATAAGTGAGCAATAATGTCTGACAGGTTGTGAATTATTGGAGAAATAATGCCCACCCAAGAGTGTTGAGAGGATCAACACCATAAGCAAAGGGCCTCTACTCTCCTGGAAGAGCATTATTTCCCCAGAACACCCACCCTGGAGGGCATTTTGAGCTTAGACAATGGCTGTCTGTTAAATATTTTCATAGTTACATTTTTATTAGTACATACATTTTTTATATTTTTGTTATAAAATAGTTCTACCTCCTAAGGTTTCAAAGTTGCTGAAGCATGTGCAGTTGTTGTTGGTTAAGGTATTTTACATCCATCATAGAAGTTATATAAGTATTTAACATCAACTCGTACATACACAGTCACAGACAGAAACAAAAAAATCACACAGATACACATGGAGAGGAAGAAACAGACAGAAGCCATGGGCATGTTTTTACTGGGCTTTAGCTGTACATTAACATTTTTTGGAGAACAAACATTCTCCAGTCAGGGTGATAATGAACACTTCGCCTATTGCCTAGTATCAGATATTACAGTTACACATATTTGCACTTACTAAAAAGTGCAGAAGAAAATAATGCCACACATTCCATCAATAGACAAAATAGCTTTTACCTGTGCGCACTGTGTCCTCAAGTTTGTGTACGTGTTCCTGATCATATGTCACTTTATTCCAGATTACAAAGATAGCAGGTTGATAGCCATGGTCATCAGAATAGAAGTTTAGGATTCAGAAGTACACTATGCAACAGAGGCAGCAAATGGTATAACCACCTGTCCATGAGAAGAGTGGTACATACAGGCTAAATAACAGATGTATGCAGGAAGAATGAAACACAGATGACACCAAACCATGGTAAATGATATAATGGATAATAATATAGTATATAACACTATATTACATATACATATTATATACATAATAATAATAATGATGGATGATACAATGTAGAGGGCATAGCACATACATAAATAGTCCTACATTGCTCCAGGAGAGGGACCTAAGCCAGGGACACAGACAGAAGAATGCAGTGACCACACTGAAGTATGGCAGTTTGCAACCAGCAGCTGTAGTGAAGATATATTAGAGCCCTCCAAGGTGCAGAGCAACAAAGAGTTGCAGTTGCAGGCCCAGAACAGATATATATCTAAGTACGTGACACAAAAAGCACAACAGTTGTAAATGAGATTTCTAATCTGTTGGTTACTTTGTTTTTTCTTAGGTTCTCAGACAGAGGCATAGCCAGGGTGGGGCAAAATGGGCAGCTGCCCCAGCTAGAAGGCATTAGGGAATGTGATCTGGAGATGCAGATCGGTTGGTATTGCAGTATCGGCATTTAGAAATGCCGATAGTGTGTTTGTGGTCAGAGCTGAAGTGTTTTAGCTCTTTGTATTGGTATAAGATGTAGCAAGCTGATTGCTGCAGTGGAGTAAGCAGTTTGCTACATTTTGTTTTGGTCCTCAAATAATTCAGTACTTTTTTTCCCTTTTGCTCCTCAACTGAAAAGTTGAGGGGGTGCCACATTGGGGATCAGCACAGGATGCCAGAATAGGTACAGATGGCACTGTCTACAAGGTATATCTAGGCAGAGATGCATAGGTGTACTACATGTTAATTTTCATTATTGCATGTATATTTGTTGCTCTGTACTCATATTATATGGCATGAATGTATGTAATTATGTACACTAATGCTCATTACTGCTATGTAAACTCTATTATTTTGTTCTTTGTATGGAACTTTTATCCTCGGGTCTCCACTGAAAATGGGCCACCAGCCCAGTGGGCTAACGCAGTTAACAAAAGCCAAATAAATAATAAATACATAAACATATTCCAAGGTACAGTGTCAAAAACACAAATTTCAGGGATCACAGCCTGCAGACTTGTCAGTAAAGGTAAAGAAGTAGAAAATGGAGGAAGTAAGATGTGATATAACAGTGTCAAATACAGATAAGAAGCAGGAAGAGCAAATACTGTTGTTGTGCAGACTGTTACCATAGTTATGAGAACACTAAAAAAGCCAATGATAAAATACAACACCCATCAGTGAAATGCAGTCAGTAGTTTAGACCATCTGGAAGCACATGGGCTATGTCTGCACAACTAGATAGCTACCATTCACAGAAAGGCACAAAATATGTAAGAAGATTCATGCATTCAAAAGGAAGACTAAAATGCATTCATGTCTGTAACCATGCCAAGAGACACAGACCCACAAAGCCATAGCCAGCCATATTAAAGTAGCAGATTACACATAGCAGACTGCAGAAAAAATGCAAGATTGTGTCATCATAGGATTGTGTGTGTTTTTCTTGGAACCTCTGCAAGGAAGGATATATATATATATATATATATATATATATATATATATATATATGTATATACATTTAATAAAAAAATGCATAGACATGGTAGAAATGTGAGATGCACAACTGTACAAGTCAGTTACTAGTCAAGTAGCCAGGACAAGTACCAATGATGATGAACCGGACTGTGTAATATCTACAGGTTAGGGGGCAAAAATACAAATTCAGCTCCATGCAGCAGGATAGGGTTCAAGCAGGCCACATGCAAAAATTCAACAGCCATTCTTATGCAAATGTGGAGTGCTTCATGCATAGGAATGCAGAGCAAACACCTCCAGGAAAGAACAGACCATTAGTAAAGTGCAGTTTGTCATGTTAATGCTACATAGACAATGCCCTTGGAATAGGTTGTATGGGGATACATACATGAGCAGATGATGACACAAGAAACTGTACAGGTGATTCCATATAAAGAGTACAAGCCAGAAAATAGACAGGTGATGACATAGACAGTGACAGTTGTCACAAAGTAAACAAGCATGTTGCATACCTCTTGGTATTGATCTAGTCCAACATGGGGAGAGAACCATATTACAGTTTGTACTGCTGTGAACAGTACCCATTTTCAATAATTTTATCACTCTTGCATGATTCAGATATCCTTAATGCAGTGGTCTTGAAGACCCTCACCATTTCACTTTTCCTTGTTACTATAAAAATGTTCACCTTCACTAACCTGATTAACTATACTTTGCCCCTTCAGCATGGTTACCATCCAATAGTCACTATTCCCACACCTGACACAATTCACCTTCACTAAACCTGATTAACTATACTTCCCCCCTTCAGCATGGTTACCATCCAATAGTAACTGTTCCTACACTTGGCACAGTTCACATTCACTAAACCTGATTAGCCATACTTTGCCCGTCAGCATGGTTACCATCCAGTAGTAACTATTCCTACACCTGGCACAGTTCACCTTCACTAAACCTGATTAACTATACTTTGCCCATTCAACACATTTACCATGCAACCTACACCTGGCACAGTTCACCTTCACTAAGCCTGATTAACTATACTTCCCCCTTCAACATGGTTACCATCCAATAGTAACTGTTCCTACACCTGGCACAGTTCACTTTTACTAAACCTGATTAACTATACTTTTCCCCTTCAGCATGGTTACCATCCAATAGTAACTGTTCCTACACCTGGCACAGTTCACTTTTACTAAACCTGATTAACTATACTTTTCCCCTTCAGCATGGTTACCATCCAATAGTAACTGTTCCTACACCTGGCACAGTTCACTTTTACTAAACCTGATTAACTATACTTTTCCCCTTCAGCATGGTTACCATCCAGTAGTAACTGTTCCTACACCTGACACACACCACCTTCCTAAATCATTCTCAGGAAGGTACACTAGCTAATCACATAAAAAGAAAAAAAATCAACTAACATCTGAGTCTCCACTTATTTGTGATCTCTTTACTCCTCCTAGCCATTGCAATGTGTAGATAAACAGCCAACTTCAGGTAGTAACACAGCCCTTCTTTTCCAGATATCTCCCTTTTTAACCATTTCTCTATAACACGTAGCCTAAAAGGATGTCTTCTGAACATGTGCATCATATGCAACAAACTAGTGCTATTGGGCTCATGGACTCATAACTCAGTACCTACTCCCCAGACTCTGCAGCCATCACAGACTCATGAATTGGGGACAGAACTCCTGATCTGTGCTACTTCTTTCCAAGATACCACTACATTTCTAATGAAAGGCTTGGCAAGAGAGTAGGGGGTAGAACACCATTCCTTTACAAGCCCTATCTAAATCTCAATCTAAAACATGTTCAATATTCACAGATGTTGTGGTCTTAATTGAATAATTGGTGACATATGCCTAGAAGATTCACCACACATTATCAAAATATTCTGCTCAGTTCACAATTCCTCATCAAATGTTGCTTATAACTGACAGCCTGAATATATATATACTAAAACTGTATGAACTTGAGCTTATATAGTTTATGAGCCAACAAACCAAACAGTAAAATTCCATAGGAGGCAAGCCTCACTGCACCCCTCATATGGGTGGTCTCATTTCCTTACTCTCCCCTTACTTCATTATTCTGACCACAAAGCCACTGCATGTCTGAGAAACAGTGATCAGTAGCACATAAAGAAATCCCACCTCTTTATTTCTCTGTCAAGCTGTGAACTCAGAACATAAGGAATATCACCTTTTGAGCACCAATGCATCACTCCTATGTGGAGCAAAGAACAATATACAAGCTGTTCTTCCCTCGAACAGTAAAGCCTGAGCAACTGTGATAGAAGCGATCTTATGTTAAGCAGCAGAATGTGAATCATGCCAAGATAACTCACAAAAAATTACTAAATCATTGTTTGCCTGATAGACTAGCTTCGGGATGCCCATCTGTGCCACCAGCAGCCCAAGTCTGAGAATGGACCTGAGCTGCAAGTAGGGCTATCTTGATGGGGGGATAGGATAAAGCAGCCAATGACCACCTCTCCTATCCAAGAAGGAGGTTAGAGAGAGAAAGAGAGAGAGAGAGAGATTCCTGCCTGTGTGACATGTTAAAGACCATGAGTCTTGCAGGCCCCTCTTATAAGGGGAAGACAAGATACTTAGAGATTGATGGGTAGATGTAAACATCAATAGACCTGATATCATTACACATGACAGTCTCTCTGTTAGGGAACTTGAGAAGCTCTACGAGAATGATGGCTGCCAGTATCAAACACACATCTCTCTAAAAATTGAATTTATATTTTTAGAAACTCTGCAAAGAAAACCTTTAGGCTCAATTAGGCAACTCATTATTATTATAACGACATCTCACTTGTAAGCAATTTAAAAACCTTCTGGAAATATGTTAACTTAGTAACTGACAAAACTTCAAAACACTCCACTGTAATTTCCAATATGAATTATGCTGCCAGTGGAGCAACCACCCTAGAAAAAATGCTGTCAGAATTCACTAAGCTTCCCTCAACATCCCTCCTTCATCATAATCTGAGACTTATATGGTGCATTTATTCTTCTCTTTACGTAAAACTAACACTCAACAACATTCACAAACTGATCTACTCCCAGATGGTCTTTATCCTTAGTTTATGAAGCTATGAAAAGGTAATATCCTAAAACTGTTCCAGCACATTCACAATTTATCAGTCACCTAAAATGTTGATCCAGACACTTGGAAAGCTGCTGTTATTCAGCATCTTCCAAAAACTCCTTCTTTAAACCTTTGGGCCCATCCATATCCTCAACTGTCCAGATTTTTGCCTCATATTTTTTTTTTTGGTTTGTTCCTCATAAAATCTGTGGCTTTCTGGAAAATCACTGAGGATTGAAGTCACTAACTAATGACATATATTTCACTTTTAGACTTCACATTATTCAGAAAATACATGCTAACATCTTCAGAAACATCATTTTCTGTTTAAACACCAGAACCTCCAATACCATAACACAAAACACAGATTTGACCTTTGAAAATGATCAATTTGGCTCATTAAAACCATTTTGCTGATCAATACATTATAACAACAACAATGATCTTTGTAACAAGAGCTTTGCTTAAATATATTCTGTCATACTGGTTTCTCATTGACCTGTCTCAAAACTCAAAATCATTTCTCACTCTAAGTACTTTGGTATTTATCTAGAGCAGTCTCGCTCTCTCTCTCTCTTGACCATCACAGCAAACAAAGAAAAGACAGAAGCAACAAATTTTTCTTCTAGGCCTGGAAGTTTTTGCTTTTTCTACCCTAAAGACAGACGTACAATATAAAAAGTAAAATGGGATTTTTCCTTTTTGTCTGCAACCCATCCCAAATCACTATAAGCACAACCTGTGGATGTATGACATTACGTCTTTGAAGAAAACATCATTGTTCTTAGTAAAGGCAAGTGTTTGTATGTTGGAGAACATGTAGGCTTTTTATTTAAACAGTAAAAACTGAAATCCTACCCCTATCTTGCAAGTAAAAAACACTCCTTTCCTGTACAACCTCAGATTTCATAAAGCTATTGCCTAGATCTGGCCATGCAGCATCTCCGTATTAGGAACCAAGTAATTAATTCCTTGTTTTGCACTTCTAGCAAATTGCTTTGCTTATACTTGTGCACCATGTGTCATCCTACATAACGGCTTAATGGCTTTATTTACAACTACTGGAAAATACTGAAGATTCTACCAACATTTGTTTCTATATTGTATTACTAAACTTGTTTGAGTATTTTATGCTCTGTTGTTGGTTTTATATTCTGTAACTATTTTTTTTCATTTTACTCAGCCAAAATCTGAAATTTGTCCATCTTAGATCAATATATTATCTGCAGTTTACAAATTTTAAATAAATAAATCCCTCCACTCTTCACTGATAAAGGCTTGTGATGAAGCACTTTTATCTAAGTTAGACTGCAATATATTCTGTTTGTCACAACTTTATTCACATTGTAAGGCATTTGTCACCAGTATTCACTCGAAAAGACTACATTGAGGATTCAGAAGGAACCCCATTACTCACGTTAAGGACTGTGGTAAAAAGGCCCAGTTTCTGTAATGTGGTATTCTGTGATTCAGTGACAGATTAGCCAGTAATGTGCATGTTTCTGAATCACCCTTAACTAACAGTGCAGATCAAGACTTTTCTGCAGTAGATAACAGGGGGGGGGAGCAATGTACAGGCACCTCCCATTCATTCTCCCACACACAATACACACAGGGAAAAAATCACTATTCCAAAACACATACACACAACACAAGCACACCAAACAAACAGCAATCCACACACATACACCTAAAATCTTACAACTAACCCTACACCAAACTATACACACCCCACTAACTATCCACTTACCTTAACCCAAACCCTAACCCTAAGGTCCGTCACTATTGCACACTCACTCACCCTAACTCACCTAATCCACCCTAACCCTCATGTCCACACAATCACACACATACCTAACCCGCGCCTTAACCCTAACTCACCTAACCTGCCCTAACCCTCACATCCACACAATCGCACACTTACCTGAACTCGACCCGTAACTTTCCACCACAGCGCTGAAAATACCGAAGCAACAGAAACAGACAACCAAAATCTTTCCCTAGGAAAGAATTTGGGTTTCTGTTACTTCAATATTTTAAGCTTTTGCTCCGTAGGGTTCGATATTAGAACATTCAAAGGTTTTAAACCTCGATGTTCTAATATAGACCCGTGAAGGTAACCCCTGGGTGCAAATATTTCAGTCACGGTATGCGAGGTGGAAGCCTCAGTGCAGTCTCAGCATACAGAGGAGGGGCTATATCACTCAGCTTTCAAGGGAATGCCTGGGGATCCTGCTGTATAAGATGAAGATTATTCTGGGGGAAAGGAAAGTCCGAGTGTCCCTAATTAGCTTGTTATACCACAACCATCAACAGGACAAGTGGTTTAGAAAAATAATAGAACCATGGATGGATAGATGGATGCGGTCTTTTTTAGTCACACCATATCTTGTCAAATGACCTATATATATATCAAAGGTACCCCAATGGTTTTTCACTTTTTAATTTCCGCAAGTCTTTTATGTTTCTAATACCATGACGGTAATGGACCCCATTTCTAAGTCAAAGTACGATTAAAGTTCATGAAATTAGTATTGTTTCAGTCTTTGATGTCAGCCAGAAGTGCTTTTCGCAGCACCTGCAATGTGCCCAGTAATGACTCCTTCTGCAATTCATGTGGGGTTACATGTATTGGTAACATATCTAAGTACAATTGTAGATTATTTTTTATAAGACCCATTGCTCCTACTACTATTGGAACCATCTGGCTATCTTTCTTCCATATTGCTCTTGTTTCTGCCTGCAAATTCTGATATTTTATGACTTTGTAGTCACTGAGTGTGGTAATTTCAATGATCAATGCTACTTTTGTCTTCATTTCATGGACCACTATATCTGGTTTTCTAGCATCTGTCTTTTGAACTGTTGGTAATGGTTGATCCTATGTGATGTAGACTTTATAATTTTCTATGATGCTTTGTGGCTCATGTTTCCAGTGTTTTTTAGCCACTTCAGTACAATAATGTTTGCCCAATCCCCAGTGCAACAGTCTTACCACATTATTATGCCTTTCAATATACAGTCCATCTGCCATTAGTATATCATAACCAGCAATGACATGTGAAACTGTTTCCAATTCTGTTTTACAAAGCCTACAAACAAAACAAAAGATAAATAATTGACTGATGCAAAGTCCCGCTGACAAAAGTGAAGACAAAGCCTACATTTGTCTGTTTCTCCCATATATTCAATGGACTTTATAAACTAACGTGTACGTAACCCATTGTCTTGTTCCCCCAATATTAACCTTTCATCTCTTGGTTTGAATTTGTCTCTGCTTAACCATTCCTGCGCTCGATCCTACATGAGGTTCTTCCAAAAGTTTTCTATACTTGCAACTATATTTATGCATTTACCTTATATTCTTTCTTTTGTTTTTTGACACATTCAGTTGCTGCCTGATTTTTTAACTACTTCTGGTTTGACTTCCATTCCTGCTTGAGGACAATTTATGCTTCTGCTAAATTAAGCAGAGAAATCATCTTAGATTTCTTCTCTTCATGTTTCAAAACTTTCACTGCGTTTGGGTCCTGTGAGGTCAGCAGATATGTACGCAGTCTCACAATTGCAGATCTATACATGTAGTCAATTTCAAGGAGGCCCATCCCTCCTTCAGAACAGGCAATATATAATCTTGGTAAACACTGACTTTTATAAATCATTTGGTGCGCATGAAGCATCCTTCTTGTTTTCCTGTCTAATCTATCCAACATGTTTTGGGGCCAATCAGTCACTACAAAACTGTAAGTTAGGACAGGAAGAGTAAATTGGTTTTTAGCTTGAATTTTGTTCCTAGATGTCAATGCTGTTTTCAGTATTAGTTTAAGTCTTCTGACGTATTCCTTACTAAGTTTTATTCACATTTGTTCATGTTTTATTGTTGATCCTTCATTAATTCCCAAATATTTATACACTCTCTCTTGCTCAGATTCTTTTATATCACATTCTTGTCCCAAACTGATGTTTTCTTGGTGCTGCAGTTTTCCTGCTTTAAAGGTTGCTTTTGCACATTTATCATTGACCAAATGACATTCTTATATCATCTGAAAATGTTTTGACAACTTGCAGTTGTGCTTTCAGTTCCTCCTCAGTTCCTCATCTGATGAGCTATACCGTTTTAAATCATTGCCAAAGAGAAGATGAGACGTCTTTACACTTTGTTGTTTTCTAGGAGCCAAATTATAGCCATGGCCTAAGCTGTTAAGTAGACAGCTTAATGGGTTAAGGGCAAGACAGTATAGCAGTGGCGGCAAAAAGTCACCCTGGAATATCCCCCTTTGAATTTTTATCCCTAGGATAAAAAGTTGTCCTTTATCATAGCTTAATTACAAAGTGGTCTGCCACTGTTTCATGGTCACTGTAATGTAGTCGATCAGTACAGGGTGTATCTTATACATTTTTAAGCACTCTTTTAGCCATGAATATGGGATACTATCAAATACTTTATTTGTAGTCAATCCATGCCATACTTAGATTCTTCCCCCTTTTACAGTTCACCAGTATGACTTTAAACACGTGATCCTTTGTTCCACATGACTTTCTTTTATCGCCCTTTTGTTCTATTGTCATAATTCAGTTTTCTTCTAAATTACTATAAACTCTGTCGGCATCAATTCCAGTGTATAAGTTATATGTCGTTGGAAGGCAAGTTATTGGTCTATAATT